>NC_079212.1:85025171-85325171 GCF_029633865.1 Lampris incognitus | reverse complement strand
TGTCTAATCTAGAAGAACAGCAGATAGTGTGTCTAATCTAGAAGAACAGCGGATAGTGTGTCTAATCTATAATAACAGCAGATAGTGTGTCTAATCTATAATAACAGCAGATAGTGTGTCTAATCTAGAAGAACAGCAGATAGTGTGTCTAAATTATAATAACAGCAGATAGTGTGTCTAATCTATAATAACAGCAGATAGTGTGTCTAATCTACAATAACAGCAGATAGTTTCTCTAATCTATAATAACAGCAGATAGTGTGTCTAATCTATAATAACAGCAGATAGTGTCTCTAGTCTATATAACAGCAGATAGTGTGTCTAATCTATAATAACAGCAGATAGTTCGTCTAATCTATGTCTAATCTATAATAACAGCAGATAGTGTGTCTAATCTAGAAGAACAGCAGATAGTGTGTCTAATCTAGAAGAACAGCAGATAGTGTGTCTAATCTATAATAACAGCAGATAGTGTGTCTGATCTATAATAACAGCAGATAGTGTGTCTAATCTAGAAGAACAGCAGACAGTGTGTCTAATCTATAATAACAGCAGATAGTGTGTCTAATCTATAATAACAGCAGATAGTGTCTCTAATCTAGAAAATCAGCAGATAGTGTGTCTAATCTATAATAACAGCAGATAGTGTCTCTAATCTATAATAACAGCAGATAGTGTCTCTAATCTAGAAGAACAGCAGACAGTGTCTCTAATCTATAAAAACAGCAGATAATGTGTCTAATCTAGAAGAACAGCAGACAGTGTGTCTAATCTAGAAGAACAGCAGATAGTGTGTCTTATCTATAAGAACAGCAGGCAGTGTATCTAATCTAGAAGAACAGCGGATAGTGTGTCTAATCTAGAAGAACAGCAGATAGTGTCTCTAGTCTGGAAGAGCAGCAGACAGTGTCTCTAGTCTATAATAGCAGTAGATAGTGTGTCTGATCTAGAAGAACAGCAGACAATGTGTCTAATCTAGAAGAACAGCAGACAGTGTGTCTGATCTAGAAGAACAGCAGATAGTGTGTCTAATCTAGAAGAACAGCAGATAGTGTGTCTGATCTATAATAACAGCGGATAGTGTGTCTAATCTAGAAGAACAGCAGATAGTGTGTCTAATCTATAACAGCAGACAGTGTCTCTAATCTATAATAACAGCAGATAGTGTGTCTAATCTAGAAGATCAGCAGATAGTTTGTCTAATCTGTAATAACAGCAGATAGTGTCTCTAATCTAGAAGAACAGCAGATAGTGTGTCTAATCTATAATAACAGCAGATAGTGTCTCTAATCTATAATAACAGCAGATAGTGTGTCTAATCTAGAAGAACAGCGGATAGTGTGTGTAATCTAGAAGAACAGCAGATAGTGTATCTAATCTAGAAGAACAGCGGATAGTGTGTCTAATCTAGAAGAACAGCAGATAGTGTCTCTAGTCTGGAAGAACAGCAGATAGTGTGTCTAATCTATAACAGCAGATAGTGTCTCTAATCTATAATAACAGCAGATAGTGTGTCTAATCTAGAAGACCAGCAGATAGTGTCTCTAATCTAGAAGAACAGCAGATAGTGTCTCTAATCTATAATAACAGCAGATAGTGTGTCCAATCTATAATAACAGCAGATAGTGTGTCTAATCTATAATAACAGCAGATAGTGTGTCTAATCTATAATAACAGCAGATAGTGTGTCTAATCTATAATAACAGCAGATAGTGTGTCTAATCTAGAAGAACAGCAGACAATGTGTCTAATCTAGAAGAACAGCAGATAGTGTCTCTAATTTAGAAGAACAACAGATAGTGTGTCTAATCTAGAAGAACAGCAGACAGTGTGTCTAATCTAGAAGAACAGCAGATAGTGTGTCTAATCTTTAATAACAGCAGATAGTGTCTCTAATCTATAATAACAGCAGATAGTGTGTCTAATTTATAATAACAGCAGATAGTGTGTCTAATCTATAATAACAGCAGATAGTTCGTCTAATCTATGTCTAATCTATAATAACAGCAGATAGTGTGTCTAATCTAGAAGAACAGCAGATAGTGTGTCTAATCTGCAATAACAGCAGATAGTTTCTCTAATCTATAATAACAGCAGATAGAGTGTCTAATCTATAATAACAGCAGATAGTGTGTCTAATCTATAATAACAGCAGATAGTGTGTCTAATCTATAATAACAGCAGATAGTGTGTCTAATCTATAATAACAGCAGATAGTTTGTCTAATCTATAATAAAAGCAGATAGTATGTCTAATCTATAATAACAGCAGATAGTTTCTCTAATCTATAATAACAGCACAGAGTGTGTGTAATCTATAATAACAGCAGATAATGTGTCTAATCTAGAAGAACAGCAGACAGTGTGTCTAATCTATAATAACAGCAGATAGTCTCTCTAATCTAGAAGAACAGCAGATAGTGTGTGTAATCTAGAAGAACAGCAGATAGTGTGTCTAATCTATAACAGCAGATAGTGTCTCTAATCTATAATAACAGTAGATAGTGTGTCTAATCTATAATAACAGCAGATAGTGTGTCTAATCTATAATAACAGCAGATAGTGTGTCTAATCTATAATAACAACAGATAGTGTCTCTAATCTATAACAACAGCAGATAGTGTGTCTAATCTACAATAACAGCAGATAGTTTCTCTAATCTATAATAACAGCAGATAGTGTGTCTAATCTATAATAACAGCAGATATTGTGTCTAATCTATACTAACGGCAGATTGTGTCTCTAATCTATAATAACAGCAGATAGTGCGTCTAATCTATGTCTAATCTATAATAACAGCAGATAGTGGGTCTAATCTAGAAGAACAGCAGATAGTGTGTCTAATCTAGAAGAACAGCAGATAGTGTGTCTAATCTATAACAGCAGATAGTGTCTCTAATCTATAATAAAAGTAGATAGTGTGTCTAATATATAATAACAGCAGATAGTGTGTCTAATCTATAATAACAGCAGATAGTGTCTCTAATCTATAATAACAGCAAATAGTGTGTCTCATTTATAATAACAGCAGATAGTGTCTCTAATCTATAATAACAGCAGATAGTGTGTCTAATCTATAATAACAGCAGATAGTGTGTCTAATCTATAATAACAGCAGATAGTGCGTCTAATCTATGTCTAATCTATAATAACAGCAGATAGTGTGTCTAATCTAGAAGAACAGCAGATAGTGTGTCTAATCTAGAAGAACAGCAGATAGTGTCTCTAATCTATAATAACAGCAGATAGTGTCTCTAGTCTATAATAACAGCAGATAGTGTCTCTAATCTAGAAGAACAGCAGATAGTGTCTCTAGTCTATATAACAGCAGATAGTGTGTCTAATCTATAATAACAGCAGATAGCGTGTCTAATCTATAAGAACAGCAGATAGTGTGTCTAATCTATAATAACAGCAGATAGTGTCTCTAATCTATAATAACAGCAGATAGTGTCTCTAATCTAGAAGAACAGCAGATAGTGTCTCTAATCTATATTAACAGCAGATAGTGTGTCTAATCTATAATAACAGCAGATAGTATGTCTCATCTATAATAACAGCAGATAGTGTGTCTCATTTATAATAACAGCAGATAGTGTGTCTAATCTATAATAACAGCAGATAGTGTGTCTAATCTATAATAACAACAGATAGTGTCTCTAATCTATAATAACAGCAGATAGTGTGTCTAATCTACAATAACAGCAGATAGTTTCTCTAATCTATAATAACAGCAGATAGTGTGTCTAATCTATAATAACAGCAGATAGTGTGTCTAATCTATACTAACAGCAGATTGTGTCTCTAATCTATAATAACAGCAGATAGTTCTTCTAATCTATGTCTAATCTATAATAACAGCAGATAGTGTGTCTAATCTAGAAGAACAGCAGATAGTGTGTCTATTCTAGAAGAACAGCAGATAGTGTGTCTAATCTAGAAGAACAGCGGATAGTGTGTCTAATCTATAATAACAGCAGACAGTGTGTCTAATCTATAATAACAGCAGATAGTGTGTCTAATCTAGAAGAACAGCAGACAGTGTGTCTAATCTATAATAACAGCAGATAGTGTGTGTAATCTATAATAACAGCAGATAGTGTGTCTAATCTATAATAACAAAGGATAGTGTCTGTAATCTATAATAACAGCAGATAGTGTCTCTAATCTATAATAACAGCAGATAGTGTGTCTAATCTATAATAACAAAGGATAGTGTCTGTAATCTATAATAACAGCAGATAGTGTGTCTAATCTATAATAACAGCAGATAGTGTCTCTAGTCTATATAACAGCAGATAGTGTGTCTAATCTATAATACCAGCAGATAGTTCGTCTAATCTATGTCTAATCTATAATAACAGCAGATAGTGTGTCTAATCTAGAAGAACAGCAGATAGTGTGTCTAATCTAGAAGAACAGCAGATAGTGTGTCTAATCTAGAAGAACAGCAGATAGTGTGTCTAATCTATAATAACAGCAGATAGTGTCTCTAGTCTATAATAACAGCAGATAGTGTCTCTAATCTAGAAGAACAGCAGATAGTGTCTCTAGTCTATATAACAGCAGATAGTGTGTCTAATCTATAATAACAGCAGATAGCGTGTCTAATCTATAAGAACAGCAGATAGTGTGTCTAATCTATAATAACAGCAGATAGTGTCTCTAATCTATAATAACAGCAGATAGTGTCTCTAATCTAGAAGAACAGCAGATAGTGTCTCTAATCTATATTAACAGCAGATAGTGTGTCTAATCTATAATAACAGCAGATAGTGTGTCTCATCTATAATAACAGCAGATAGTGTGTCTCATTTATAATAACAGCAGATAGTGTGTCTAATCTATAATAACAGCAGATAGTGTGTCTAATCTATACTAACGGCAGATTGTGTCTCTAATCTATATTAACAGCAGATAGTGTGTCTAATCTATAATAACAGCAGATAGTGTGTCTCATCTATAATAACAGCAGATAGTGTGTCTCATTTATAATAACAGCAGATAGTGTGTCTAATCTATAATAACAGCAGATAGTGTGTCTAATCTATAATAACAACAGATAGTGTCTCTAATCTATAACAACAGCAGATAGTGTGTCTAATCTACAATAACAGCAGATAGTTTCTCTAATCTATAATAACAGCAGATAGTGTGTCTAATCTATAATAACAGCAGATAGTGTGTCTAATCTATACTAACGGCAGATTGTGTCTCTAATCTATAATAACAGCAGATAGTGCGTCTAATCTATGTCTAATCTATAATAACAGCAGATAGTGGGTCTAATCTAGAAGAACAGCAGATAGTGTGTCTAATCTAGAAGAACAGCAGATAGTGTGTCTAATCTATAACAGCAGATAGTGTCTCTAATCTATAATAAAAGTAGATAGTGTGTCTAATATATAATAACAGCAGATAGTGTGTCTAATCTATAATAACAGCAGATAGTGTCTCTAATCTATAATAACAGCAAATAGTGTGTCTCATTTATAATAACAGCAGATAGTGTCTCTAATCTATAATAACAGCAGATAGTGTGTCTAATCTATAATAACAGCAGATAGTGTGTCTAATCTATAATAACAGCAGATAGTGCGTCTAATCTATGTCTAATCTATAATAACAGCAGATAGTGTGTCTAATCTAGAAGAACAGCAGATAGTGTGTCTAATCTAGAAGAACAGCAGATAGTGTCTCTAATCTATAATAACAGCAGATAGTGTCTCTAGTCTATAATAACAGCAGATAGTGTCTCTAATCTAGAAGAACAGCAGATAGTGTCTCTAGTCTATATAACAGCAGACAGTGTGTCTAATCTATAATAACAGCAGATAGCGTGTCTAATCTATAAGAACAGCAGATAGTGTGTCTAATCTATAATAACAGCAGATAGTGTCTCTAATCTATAATAACAGCAGATAGTGTCTCTAATCTAGAAGAACAGCAGATAGTGTCTCTAATCTATATTAACAGCAGATAGTGTGTCTAATCTATAATAACAGCAGATAGTGTGTCTCATCTATAATAACAGCAGATAGTGTGTCTCATTTATAATAACAGCAGATAGTGTGTCTAATCTATAATAACAGCAGATAGTGTGTCTAATCTATAATAACAACAGATAGTGTCTCTAATCTATAATAACAGCAGATAGTGTGTCTAATCTACAATAACAGCAGATAGTTTCTCTAATCTATAATAACAGCAGATAGTGTGTCTAATCTATAATAACAGCAGATAGTGTGTCTAATCTATACTAACAGCAGATTGTGTCTCTAATCTATAATAACAGCAGATAGTTCGTCTAATCTATGTCTAATCTATAATAACAGCAGATAGTGTGTCTAATCTAGAAGAACAGCAGATAGTGTGTCTATTCTAGAAGAACAGCAGATAGTGTGTCTAATCTAGAAGAACAGCGGATAGTGTGTCTAATCTATAATAACAGCAGACAGTGTGTCTAATCTATAATAACAGCAGATAGTGTGTCTAATCTATAATAACAGCAGATAGTGTGTCTAATCTATACTAACGGCAGATTGTGTCTCTAATCTATAATAACAGCAGATAGTGCGTCTAATCTATGTCTAATCTATAATAACAGCAGATAGTGGGTCTAATCTAGAAGAACAGCAGATAGTGTGTCTAATCTAGAAGAACAGCAGATAGTGTGTCTAATCTATAACAGCAGATAGTGTCTCTAATCTATAATAAAAGTAGATAGTGTGTCTAATATATAATAACAGCAGATAGTGTGTCTAATCTATAATAACAGCAGATAGTGTCTCTAATCTATAATAACAGCAAATAGTGTGTCTCATTTATAATAACAGCAGATAGTGTCTCTAATCTATAATAACAGCAGATAGTGTGTCTAATCTATAATAACAGCAGATAGTGTGTCTAATCTATAATAACAGCAGATAGTGCGTCTAATCTATGTCTAATCTATAATAACAGCAGATAGTGTGTCTAATCTAGAAGAACAGCAGATAGTGTGTCTAATCTAGAAGAACAGCAGATAGTGTCTCTAATCTATAATAACAGCAGATAGTGTCTCTAGTCTATAATAACAGCAGATAGTGTCTCTAATCTAGAAGAACAGCAGATAGTGTCTCTAGTCTATATAACAGCAGACAGTGTGTCTAATCTATAATAACAGCAGATAGCGTGTCTAATCTATAAGAACAGCAGATAGTGTGTCTAATCTATAATAACAGCAGATAGTGTCTCTAATCTATAATAACAGCAGATAGTGTCTCTAATCTAGAAGAACAGCAGATAGTGTCTCTAATCTATATTAACAGCAGATAGTGTGTCTAATCTATAATAACAGCAGATAGTGTGTCTCATCTATAATAACAGCAGATAGTGTGTCTCATTTATAATAACAGCAGATAGTGTGTCTAATCTATAATAACAGCAGATAGTGTGTCTAATCTATAATAACAACAGATAGTGTCTCTAATCTATAATAACAGCAGATAGTGTGTCTAATCTACAATAACAGCAGATAGTTTCTCTAATCTATAATAACAGCAGATAGTGTGTCTAATCTATAATAACAGCAGATAGTGTGTCTAATCTATACTAACAGCAGATTGTGTCTCTAATCTATAATAACAGCAGATAGTTCGTCTAATCTATGTCTAATCTATAATAACAGCAGATAGTGTGTCTAATCTAGAAGAACAGCAGATAGTGTGTCTATTCTAGAAGAACAGCAGATAGTGTGTCTAATCTAGAAGAACAGCGGATAGTGTGTCTAATCTATAATAACAGCAGACAGTGTGTCTAATCTATAATAACAGCAGATAGTGTGTCTAATCTAGAAGAACAGCAGACAGTGTGTCTAATCTATAATAACAGCAGATAGTGTGTCTAATCTATAATAACAGCAGATAGTGTGTCTAATCTAGAAGAACAGCAGATAGTGTGTCTAAATTATAATAACAGCAGATAGTGTCTCTAGTCTATATAACAGCAGATAGTGTGTCTAATCTATAATAACAGCAGATAGTTCGTCTAATCTATGTCTAATCTATAATAACAGCAGATAGTGTGTCTAATCTAGAAGAACAGCAGATAGTGTGTCTAATCTAGAAGAACAGCGGATAGTGTGTCTAATCTATAATAACAGCAGATAGTGTGTCTAATCTATAATAACAGCAGATAGTGTGTCTAATCTAGAAGAACAGCAGATAGTGTGTCTAAATTATAATAACAGCAGATAGTGTGTCTAATCTATAATAACAGCAGATAGTGTGTCTAATCTACAATAACAGCAGATAGTTTCTCTAATCTATAATAACAGCAGATAGTGTGTCTAATCTATAATAACAGCAGATAGTGTCTCTAGTCTATATAACAGCAGATAGTGTGTCTAATCTATAATAACAGCAGATAGTTCGTCTAATCTATGTCTAATCTATAATAACAGCAGATAGTGTGTCTAATCTAGAAGAACAGCAGATAGTGTGTCTAATCTAGAAGAACAGCAGATAGTGTGTCTAATCTATAATAACAGCAGATAGTGTGTCTGATCTATAATAACAGCAGATAGTGTGTCTAATCTAGAAGAACAGCAGACAGTGTGTCTAATCTATAATAACAGCAGATAGTGTGTCTAATCTATAATAACAGCAGATAGTGTCTCTAATCTAGAAAATCAGCAGATAGTGTGTCTAATCTATAATAACAGCAGATAGTGTCTCTAATCTATAATAACAGCAGATAGTGTCTCTAATCTAGAAGAACAGCAGACAGTGTCTCTAGTCTATAAAAACAGCAGATAATGTGTCTAATCTAGAAGAACAGCAGACAGTGTGTCTAATCTAGAAGAACAGCAGATAGTGTGTCTTATCTATAAGAACAGCAGGCAGTGTATCTAATCTAGAAGAACAGCGGATAGTGTGTCTAATCTAGAAGAACAGCAGATAGTGTCTCTAGTCTGGAAGAGCAGCAGACAGTGTCTCTAGTCTATAATAGCAGTAGATAGTGTGTCTGATCTAGAAGAACAGCAGACAATGTGTCTAATCTAGAAGAACAGCAGACAGTGTGTCTGATCTAGAAGAACAGCAGATAGTGTGTCTAATCTAGAAGAACAGCAGATAGTGTGTCTGATCTATAATAACAGCGGATAGTGTGTCTAATCTAGAAGAACAGCAGATAGTGTGTCTAATCTATAACAGCAGACAGTGTCTCTAATCTATAATAACAGCAGATAGTGTGTCTAATCTAGAAGATCAGCAGATAGTTTGTCTAATCTGTAATAACAGCAGATAGTGTCTCTAATCTAGAAGAACAGCAGATAGTGTGTCTAATCTATAATAACAGCAGATAGTGTCTCTAATCTATAATAACAGCAGATAGTGTGTCTAATCTAGAAGAACAGCGGATAGTGTGTGTAATCTAGAAGAACAGCAGATAGTGTATCTAATCTAGAAGAACAGCGGATAGTGTGTCTAATCTAGAAGAACAGCAGATAGTGTCTCTAGTCTGGAAGAACAGCAGATAGTGTGTCTAATCTATAACAGCAGATAGTGTCTCTAATCTATAATAACAGCAGATAGTGTGTCTAATCTAGAAGACCAGCAGATAGTGTCTCTAATCTAGAAGAACAGCAGATAGTGTCTCTAATCTATAATAACAGCAGATAGTGTGTCCAATCTATAATAACAGCAGATAGTGTGTCTAATCTATAATAACAGCAGATAGTGTGTCTAATCTATAATAACAGCAGATAGTGTGTCTAATCTATAATAACAGCAGATAGTGTGTCTAATCTAGAAGAACAGCAGACAATG
The DNA here is from genome assembly GCF_029633865.1 of Lampris incognitus. Lineage (NCBI taxonomy): Eukaryota > Metazoa > Chordata > Actinopteri > Lampriformes > Lampridae > Lampris > Lampris incognitus. Next base: position 85,315,363 of record NC_079212.1, on the reverse strand, counting down.
TGTCTAATCTAGAAGAACAGCAGATAGTGTCTCTAATTTAGAAGAACAACAGATAGTGTGTCTAATCTAGAAGAACAGCAGACAGTGTGTCTAATCTAGAAGAACAGCAGATAGTGTGTCTAATCTTTAATAACAGCAGATAGTGTCTCTAATCTATAATAACAGCAGATAGTGTGTCTAATTTATAATAACAGCAGATGGTGTGTCTAATCTATAATAACAGCAGATAGTTCGTCTAATCTATGTCTAATCTATAATAACAGCAGATAGTGTGTCTAATCTAGAAGAACAGCAGATAGTGTGTCTAATCTGCAATAACAGCAGATAGTTTCTCTAATCTATAATAACAGCAGATAGAGTGTCTAATCTATAATAACAGCAGATAGTGTGTCTAATCTATAATAACAGCAGATAGTGTGTCTAATCTATAATAACAGCAGATAGTGTGTCTAATCTATAATAACAGCAGATAGTTTGTCTAATCTATAATAACAGCAGATAGTATGTCTAATCTATAATAACAGCAGATAGTTTCTCTAATCTATAATAACAGCACAGAGTGTGTGTAATCTATAATAACAGCAGATAATGTGTCTAATCTAGAAGAACAGCAGACAGTGTGTCTAATCTATAATAACAGCAGATAGTCTCTCTAATCTAGAAGAACAGCAGATAGTGTGTGTAATCTAGAAGAACAGCAGATAGTGTGTCTAATCTATAACAGCAGATAGTGTCTCTAATCTATAATAACAGTAGATAGTGTGTCTAATCTATAATAACAGCAGATAGTGTGTCTAATCTATAATAACAGCAGATAGTGTGTCTAATCTATAATAACAACAGATAGTGTCTCTAATCTATAACAACAGCAGATAGTGTGTCTAATCTACAATAACAGCAGATAGTTTCTCTAATCTATAATAACAGCAGATAGTGTGTCTAATCTATAATAACAGCAGATAGTGTGTCTAATCTATACTAACGGCAGATTGTGTCTCTAATCTATAATAACAGCAGATAGTGCGTCTAATCTATGTCTAATCTATAATAACAGCAGATAGTGGGTCTAATCTAGAAGAACAGCAGATAGTGTGTCTAATCTAGAAGAACAGCAGATAGTGTGTCTAATCTATAACAGCAGATAGTGTCTCTAATCTACAATAAAAGTAGATAGTGTGTCTAATATATAATAACAGCAGATAGTGTGTCTAATCTATAATGACAGCAGATAGTGTCTCTAATCTATAATAACAGCAAATAGTGTGTCTCATTTATAATAACAGCAGATAGTGTCTCTAATCTATAATAACAGCAGATAGTGTGTCTAATCTATAATAACAGCAGATAGTGTGTCTAATCTATAATAACAGCAGATAGTGCGTCTAATCTATGTCTAATCTATAATAACAGCAGATAGTGTGTCTAATCTAGAAGAACAGCAGATAGTGTGTCTAATCTAGAAGAACAGCAGATAGTGTCTCTAATCTATAATAACAGCAGATAGTGTCTCTAGTCTATAATAACAGCAGATAGTGTCTCTAATCTAGAAGAACAGCAGATAGTGTCTCTAGTCTATATAACAGCAGATAGTGTGTCTAATCTATAATAACAGCAGATAGCGTGTCTAATCTATAAGAACAGCAGATAGTGTGTCTAATCTATAATAACAGCAGATAGTGTCTCTAATCTATAATAACAGCAGATAGTGTCTCTAATCTAGAAGAACAGCAGATAGTGTCTCTAATCTATATTAACAGCAGATAGTGTGTCTAATCTATAATAACAGCAGATAGTGTGTCTCATCTATAATAACAGCAGATAGTGTGTCTCATTTATAATAACAGCAGATAGTGTGTCTAATCTATAATAACAGCAGATAGTGTGTCTAATCTATAATAACAACAGATAGTGTCTCTAATCTATAATAACAGCAGATAGTGTGTCTAATCTACAATAACAGCAGATAGTTTCTCTAATCTATAATAACAGCAGATAGTGTGTCTAATCTATAATAACAGCAGATAGTGTGTCTAATCTATACTAACAGCAGATTGTGTCTCTAATCTATAATAACAGCAGATAGTTCTTCTAATCTATGTCTAATCTATAATAACAGCAGATAGTGTGTCTAATCTAGAAGAACAGCAGATAGTGTGTCTATTCTAGAAGAACAGCAGATAGTGTGTCTAATCTAGAAGAACAGCGGATAGTGTGTCTAATCTATAATAACAGCAGACAGTGTGTCTAATCTATAATAACAGCAGATAGTGTCTCTAATCTATAATAACAGCAGATAGTGTGTCTAATCTATAATAACAAAGGATAGTGTCTGTAATCTATAATAACAGCAGATAGTGTGTCTAATCTATAATAACAGCAGATAGTGTCTCTAGTCTATATAACAGCAGATAGTGTGTCTAATCTATAATAACAGCAGATAGTTCGTCTAATCTATGTCTAATCTATAATAACAGCAGATAGTGTGTCTAATCTAGAAGAACAGCAGATAGTGTGTCTAATCTAGAAGAACAGCAGATAGTGTGTCTAATCTAGAAGAACAGCAGATAGTGTCTCTAATCTATAATAACAGCAGATAGTGTCTCTAGTCTATAATAACAGCAGATAGTGTCTCTAATCTAGAAGAACAGCAGATAGTGTCTCTAGTCTATATAACAGCAGATAGTGTGTCTAATCTATAATAACAGCAGATAGCGTGTCTAATCTATAAGAACAGCAGATAGTGTGTCTAATCTATAATAACAGCAGATAGTGTGTCTAATCTACAATAACAGCAGATAGTGTGTCTAATCTATAATAACAGCAGATAGTGTGTCTAATCTATAATAACAGCAGATAGTTCGTCTAATCTATGTCTAATCTATAATAACAGCAGATAGTGTGTCTAATCTATAATAACAGCAGATAGTATGTCTAATCTATAATAAAAGCAGATAGTGTCTAATCTATATAACAACAGATAGTGTGTCTAATCTATAATAACAGCAGATAGTGTGTCTAATCTATAATAACAGCAGATAGTGTGTCTAATCTAGAAGAACAGCAGACAGTGTGTCTAATCTATAATAACAGCAGATAGTGTGTCTAATCTAGAAGAACAGCAGACAGTGTGTCTAACCTAGAAGAACAGCAGACAGTGTTTCTAATCTATAATAACAGCAGACAGTGTGTCTAATCTATAATAACAGCAGATAGTGTGTCTAATCTATAATAACAGCAGATAGTGTGTCTAATCTAGAAGAACAGCAGATAGTGTGTCTAATCTATAACAGCAGATAGTGTCTCTAATCTATAATAACAGCAGACAGTGTCTAATCTATAATAACAGCAGATAGTGTGTCTAATCTATAATAACAGCAGATAGTATGTCTAATCTATAATAAAAGCAGATAGTGTCTAATCTATATAACAACAGATAGTGTGTCTAATCTATAATAACAGCAGATAGTGTGTCTAATCTATAATAACAGCAGATAGTGTGTCTAATCTAGAAGAACAGCAGACAGTGTGTCTAATCTATAATAACAGCAGATAGTGTGTCTAATCTATAATAACAGCAGATAGTGTCTCTAATCTATAATAACAGCAGATAGTGTGTATAATCTATAATAACAGCAGATAGTGTGTCTAATCTAGAAGAACAGCAGACAGTGTGCCTAATCTAGAAGAACAGCAGATAGTGTGTCTAATCTATAACAGCAGATAGTGTCTCTAATCTATAATAACAGCAGATAGTGTGTCTAATCTAGAAGACCAGCAGATAGTGTGTCTAATCTGTAATAACAGCAGATAGTGTCTCTAATCTAGAAGAACAGCAGATAGTGTCTCTAATCTAGAAGAACAGCAGATAGTGTCTCTAATCTATAATAACAGCAGATAGTGTGTCTAATCTATAATAACAGCAGATAGTGTGTCTAATCTATAATAACAGCAGATAGTGTGTCTCATTTATAATAACAGCAGATAGTGTGTCTAATCTATAATAACAGCAGATAGTGTGTCTAATCTATAATAACAGCAGATAGTGTGTCTAATCTATAATAACAGCAGATAGTTTCTCTAATCTATAATAACAGCAGATAGTTTCTCTAATCTATAATAACAGCAGATAGTGTGTCTAATCTATAATAACAGCAGATAGTGTGTCTAATCTATAATAACAGCAGATAGTGTGTCTAATCTATAATAACAGCAGATAGTTCGTCTAATCTATGTCTAATCTATAATAACAGCAGATAGTGTGTCTAATCTAGAAGAACAGCAGATAGTGTGTCTAATCTATAATAACAGCAGATAGTGTGTCTAATCTATAATAACAGCAGATAGTGTCTCTAATCTATAATAACAGCAGATAGTGTCTCTAATCTAGAATAACAGCAGATAGTGTGTCTAATCTATAATAACAGCAGATAGTTCGTCTAATCTATGTCTAATCTATAATAACAGCAGATAGTGTGTCTAATCTAGAAGAACAGCAGATAGTGTGTCCAATCTACAATAATAGCAGATAGTTTCTCTAATCTATAATAACAGCAGATAGTGTGTCTAATCTATAATAACAGCAGATAGTGTATCTAATCTATAATAACAGCAGATAGTGTGTCTAATCTAGAAGAACAGCAGATAGTGTGTCTGATCTATAATAACAGCAGATAGTTTGTCTAATCTATAATAACAGCAGATAGTGTGTCTAATCTATAATAACAGCAGATAGTTTCTCTAATCTATAATAACAGCAGATAGTGTGTCTAATCTATAATAACAGCAGATAATGTGTCTAATCTAGAAGAACAGCAGACAGTGTGTCTAATCTATAATAACAGCAGATAGTATGTCTAATCTAGAAGAACAGCAGATAGTGTCTCTAATCTATAATAACAGCAGATAGTTTCTCTAATCTAGAAGAACAGCAGATAGTGTGTCTAATCTACAATAATAGCAGATAGTGTGTCTAATCTATAATAACAGCAGATAGTGTGTCTAATATATAATAACAGCAGATAGTTCGTCTAATCTATGTCTAATCTATAATAACAGCAGATAGTGTGTCTAATCTATAATAACAGCAGATAATGTGTCTAATCTAGAAGAACAGCAGACAGTGTGTCTAATCTATAATAACAGCAGATAGTATGTCTAATCTAGAAGAACAGCAGATAGTGTGTGTAATCTAGAAGAACAGCAGATAGTGGGTCTACTCTAGAAGAACAGCAGATATTGTGTCTAATCTTTAATAACAGCAGACAGTGTGTCTAATCTAGAAGAACAGCAGATAGTGTGTCTAATCTTTAATAACAGCAGATAGTGTCTCTAATCTATAATAACAGCAGATAGTGTGTCTAATTTATAATAACAGCAGATAGTGTGTCTAATCTATAATAACAGCAGACAGTGTCTAATCTATAATAACAGCAGATAGTGTGTCTAATCTATAATAACAGCAGATAGTGTGTCTAATCTATAATAACAGCAGATAGTGTGTCTAATCTATAATAACAGCAGATAGTGTGTCTAATCTAGAAGAACAGCAGACAGTGTGTCTAATCTATAATAACAGCAGATAGTGTGTCTAATCTATAATAACAGCAGATAGTGTGTCTAATCTAGAAGAACAGCAGATAGTGTGTCTAATCTATAACAGCAGATAGTGTCTCTAATCTATAATAACAGCAGATAGTGTGTCTAATCTAGAAGACCAGCAGATAGTGTGTCTAATCTGTAATAACAGCAGATAGTGTCTCTAATCTAGAAGAACAGCAGATAGTGTGTCTAATCTATAATAACAGCAGATAGTGTCTCTAATCTATAATAACAGCAGATAGTGTGTCTAATCTATAATAACAGCAGATAGTGTGTCTAATCTATAATAACAGCAGATAGTGTGTCTTATTTATAATAACAGCAGATAGTGTGTCTAATCTATAATAACAGCAGATAGTGTGTCTAATCTATAATAACAGCAGATAGTGTGTCTAATCTATAATAACAGCAGATAGTGTGTCTAATCTATAATAACAGCAGATAGTTTCTCTAATCTATAATAACAGCAGATAGTGTGTCTAATCTATAATAACAGCAGATAGTTCGTCTAATCTATGTCTAATTTATAATAACAGCAGATAGTGTGTCTAATCTAGAAGAACAGCAGATAGTGTGTCTAATCTAGAAGAACAGCAGATAGTGTGTCTAATCTACAATAACAGCAGATAGTTTCTCTAATCTAGAAGAACAGCAGATAGTGTGTCTAATCTACAATAACAGCAGATAGTGTGTCTAATCTATAATAACAGCAGATAGTGTGTCTAATCTATAATAACAGCAGATAGTTCGTCTAATCTATGTCTAATCTATAATAACAGCAGATAGTGTGTCTAATCTATAATAACAGCAGACAGTGTGTCTAATCTAGAAGAACAGCAGATAGTGTGTCTAATCTTTAATAACAGCAGATAGTGTGTCTAATCTATAATAACAGCAGATAGTGTGTCTAATCTATAATAACAGCAGATAGTGTGTCTAATCTATAATAACAGCAGATAGTGTGTCTAATCTAGAAGAACAGCAGACAGTGTGTCTAATCTATAATAACAGCAGATAGTGTGTCTAATCTATAATAACAGCAGATAGTGTGTCTAATCTAGAAGAACAGCAGATAGTGTGTCTAATCTATAATAACAGCAGATAGTGTGTCTAATCTAGAAGAACAGCAGACAGTGTGTCTAATCTATAATAACAGCAGATAGTGTGTCTAATCTAGAAGAACAGCAGACAGTGTGTCTAACCTAGAAGAACAGCAGACAGTGTTTCTAATCTATAATAACAGCAGACAGTGTGTCTAATCTATAATAACAGCAGATAGTGTGTCTAATCTATAATAACAGCAGATAGTGTGTCTAATCTAGAAGAACAGCAGATAGTGTGTCTAATCTATAACAGCAGATAGTGTCTCTAATCTATAATAACAGCAGACAGTGTCTAATCTATAATAACAGCAGATAGTGTGTCTAATCTATAATAACAGCAGATAGTATGTCTAATCTATAATAAAAGCAGATAGTGTCTAATCTATATAACAACAGATAGTGTGTCTAATCTATAATAACAGCAGATAGTGTGTCTAATCTATAATAACAGCAGATAGTGTGTCTAATCTAGAAGAACAGCAGACAGTGTGTCTAATCTATAATAACAGCAGATAGTGTGTCTAATCTATAATAACAGCAGATAGTGTCTCTAATCTATAATAACAGCAGATAGTGTGTATAATCTATAATAACAGCAGATAGTGTGTCTAATCTAGAAGAACAGCAGACAGTTTGCCTAATCTAGAAGAACAGCAGACAGTGTTTCTAATCTATAATAACAGCAGACAGTGTGTCTAATCTATAATAACAGCAGATAGTGTGTCTAATCTATAATAACAGCAGATAGTGTGTCTAATCTAGAAGAACAGCAGATAGTGTGTCTAATCTATAACAGCAGATAGTGTCTCTAATCTATAATAACAGCAGATAGTGTGTCTCATCTAGAAGACCAGCAGATAGTGTGTCTAATCTGTAATAACAGCAGATAGTGTCTCTAATCTAGAAGAACAGCAGATAGTGTCTCTAATCTAGAAGAACAGCAGATAGTGTCTCTAATCTATAATAACAGCAGATAGTGTGTCTAATCTATAATAACAGCAGATAGTGTGTCTAATCTAGAAGAACAGCAGATAGTGTGTCTCATTTATAATAACAGCAGATAGTGTGTCTAATCTATAATAACAGCAGATAGTGTGTCTAATCTATAATAACAGCAGATAGTGTGTCTAATGTATAATAACAGCAGATAGTTTCTCTAATCTATAATAACAGCAGATAGTTTCTCTAATCTATAATAACAGCAGATAGTGTGTCTAATCTATAATAACAGCAGATAGTGTGTCTAATCTATAATAACAGCAGATAGTGTGTCTAATCTATAATAACAGCAGATAGTTCGTCTAATCTATGTCTAATCTATAATAACAGCAGATAGTGTGTCTAATCTAGAAGAACAGCAGATAGTGTGTCTAATCTAGAAGAACAGCAGATAGTGTGTCTAATCTACAATAACAGCAGATAGTGTGTCTAATCTATAATAACAGCAGATAGTGTGTCTAATCTAGAAGAACAGCAGACAGTGTGTCTAATATATAATAACAGCAGATAGTGTGTCTAATCTATAATAACAGCAGATAGTGTCTCTAATCTAGAAAAACAGCAGATAGTGTGTCTAATCTATAATAACAGCAGATAGTGTCTCTAATCTATAATAACAGCAGATAGTGTCTCTAATCTAGAATAACAGCAGATAGTGTGTCTAATCTATAATAACAGCAGATAGTTCGTCTAATCTATGTCTAATCTATAATAACAGCAGATAGTGTCTAATCTAGAAGAACAGCAGATAGTGTGTCCAATCTACAATAACAGCAGATAGTTTCTCTAATCTATAATAACAGCAGATAGTGTGTCTAATCTATAATAACAGCAGATAGTGTATCTAATCTATAATAACAGCAGATAGTGTGTCTAATCTAGAAGAACAGCAGATAGTGTGTCTGATCTATAATAACAGCAGATAGTTTGTCTAATCTATAATAACAGCAGATAGTGTGTCTAATCTATAATAACAGCAGATAGTTTCTCTAATCTATAATAACAGCAGATAGTGTGTCTAATCTATAATAACAGCAGATAATGTGTCTAATCTAGAAGAACAGCAGACAGTGTGTCTAATCTATAATAACAGCAGATAGTATGTCTAATCTAGAAGAACAGCAGATAGTGTCTCTAATCTATAATAACAGCAGATAGTTTCTCTAATCTAGAAGAACAGCAGATAGTGTGTCTAATCTACAATAATAGCAGATAGTGTGTCTAATCTATAATAACAGCAGATAGTGTGTCTAATCTATAATAACAGCAGATAGTTCGTCTAATCTATGTCTAATCTATAATAACAGCAGATAGTGTGTCTAATCTATAATAACAGCAGATAATGTGTCTAATCTAGAAGAACAGCAGACAGTGTGTCTAATCTATAATAACAGCAGATAGTATGTCTAATCTAGAAGAACAGCAGATAGTGTGTGTAATCTAGAAGAACAGCAGATAGTGGGTCTACTCTAGAAGAACAGCAGATATTGTGTCTAATCTTTAATAACAGCAGACAGTGTGTCTAATCTAGAAGAACAGCAGATAGTGTGTCTAATCTTTAATAACAGCAGATAGTGTCTCTAATCTATAATAACAGCAGATAGTGTGTCTAATTTATAATAACAGCAGATAGTGTGTCTAATCTATAATAACAGCAGACAGTGTCTAATCTATAATAACAGCAGATAGTGTGTCTAATCTATAATAACAGCAGATAGTGTGTCTAATCTATAATAACAGCAGATAGTGTGTCTAATCTATAATAACAGCAGATAGTGTGTCTAATCTAGAAGAACAGCAGACAGTGTGTCTAATCTATAATAACAGCAGATAGTGTGTCTAATCTATAATAACAGCAGATAGTGTGTCTAATCTAGAAGAACAGCAGATAGTGTGTCTAATCTATAACAGCAGATAGTGTCTCTAATCTATAATAACAGCAGATAGTGTGTCTAATCTAGAAGACCAGCAGATAGTGTGTCTAATCTGTAATAACAGCAGATACTGTCTCTAATCTAGAAGAACAGCAGATAGTGTGTCTAATCTATAATAACAGCAGATAGTGTCTCTAATCTATAATAACAGCAGATAGTGTGTCTAATCTATAATAACAGCAGATAGTGTGTCTTATTTATAATAACAGCAGATAGTGTGTCTAATCTATAATAACAGCAGATAGTGTGTCTAATCTATAATAACAGCAGATAGTGTGTCTAATCTATAATAACAGCAGATAGTGTGTCTAATCTATAATAACAGCAGATAGTTTCTCTAATCTATAATAACAGCAGATAGTGTGTCTAATCTATAATAACAGCAGATAGTGTGTCTAATCTATAATAACAGCAGATAGTTCGTCTAATCTATGTCTAATCTATAATAACAGCAGATAGTGTGTCTAATCTAGAAGAACAGCAGATAGTGTGTCTAATCTAGAAGAACAGCAGATAGTGTGTCTAATCTACAATAACAGCAGATAGTTTCTCTAATCTAGAAGAACAGCAGATAGTGTGTCTAATCTACAATAACAGCAGATAGTGTGTCTAATCTATAATAACAGCAGATAGTGTGTCTAATCTATAATAACAGCAGATAGTTCGTCTAATCTATGTCTAATCTATAATAACAGCAGATAGTGTGTCTAATCTATAATAACAGCAGACAGTGTGTCTAATCTAGAAGAACAGCAGATAGTGTGTCTAATCTTTAATAACAGCAGATAGTGTCTCTAATCTATAATAACATCAGATAGTGTGTCTAATTTATAATAACAGCAGATAGTGTGTCTAATCTATAATAACAGCAGACAGTGTCTAATCTATAATAACAGCAGATAGTGTGTCTAATCTATAATAACAGCAGATAGTGTGTCTAATCTATAATAACAGCAGATAGTGTGTCTAATCTATAATAACAGCAGATAGTGTGTCTAATCTAGAAGAACAGCAGACAGTGTGTCTAATCTATAATAACAGCAGATAGTGTGTCTAATCTATAATAACAGCAGATAGTGTGTCTAATCTAGAAGAACAGCAGATAGTGTGTCTAATCTATAACAGCAGATAGTGTCTCTAATCTATAATAACAGCAGATAGTGTGTCTAATCTAGAAGAACAGCAGATAGTGTGTCTAATCTAGAAGAACAGCAGATAGTGTGTCTAATCTACAATAACAGCAGATAGTTTCTCTAATCTAGAAGAACAGCAGATAGTGTGTCTAATCTACAATAACAGCAGATAGTGTGTCTAATCTATAATAACAGCAGATAGTGTGTCTAATCTATAATAACAGCAGATAGTGTGTCTAATCTATGTCTAATCTATAATAACAGCAGATAGTGTGTCTAATCTATAATAACAGCAGATAATGTGTCTAATCTAGAAGAACAGCAGATAGTGCGTCTAATCTATAACAGCAGATACTGTCTCTAATCTATAATAACAGCAGATAGTGTGTCTAATCTATAATAACAGCAGATAGTGTGTCTAATCTAGAACAACAGCAGACAGTGTGTCTAATCTAGAAGAACAGCAGATAGTGTCTACAATTTAGAAGAACAGCAGATAGTGGGTCTACTCTAGAAGAACAGCAGATAGTGTGTCTAAACTTTAATAACAGCAGACAGTGTGTCTAATCTGGAAGAACAGCAGATAGTGTGTCTAATCTTTAATAACAGCAGATAGTGTCTCTAATCTATAATAACAGCAGATAGTGTGTCTAATTTATAATAACAGCAGATAGTGTGTCTAATCTATAATAACAGCAGACAGTGTCTAATCTATAATAACAGCAGATAGTGTGTCTAATCTATAATAACAGCAGATAGTATGTCTAATCTATAATAAAAGCAGATAGTGTCTAATCTATATAACAACAGATAGTGTGTTTAATCTATAATAACAGCAGATAGTGTGTCTAATCTATAATAACAGCAGATAGTGTGTCTAATCTAAAAGAACAGCAGACAGTGTGTCTAATCTATAATAACAGCAGATAGTGTGTCTAATCTAGAAGAACAGCAGACAGTGTGTCTAACCTAGAAGAACAGCAGACAGTGTTTCTAATCTATAATAACAGCAGACAGTGTGTCTAATCTATAATAACAGCAGATAGTGTGTCTAATCTATAATAACAGCAGATAGTGTTTCTAATCTAGAAGAACAGCAGATAGTGTGTCTAATCTATAACAGCAGATAGTGTCTCTAATCTATAATAACAGCAGACAGTGTCTAATCTATAATAACAGCAGATAGTGTGTCTAATCTATAATAACAGCAGATAGTATGTCTAATCTATAATAAAAGCAGATAGTGTCTAATCTATATAACAACAGATAGTGTGTCTAATCTATAATAACAGCAGATAGTGTGTCTAATCTATAATAACAGCAGATAGTGTGTCTAATCTAGAAGAACAGCAGACAGTGTGTCTAATCTATAATAACAGCAGATAGTGTGTCTAATCTATAATAACAGCAGATAGTGTCTCTAATCTATAATAACAGCAGATAGTGTGTATAATCTATAATAACAGCAGATAGTGTGTCTAATCTAGAAGAACAGCAGACAGTGTGCCTAATCTAGAAGAACAGCAGACAGTGTTTCTAATCTATAATAACAGCAGACAGTGTGTCTAATCTATAATAACAGCAGATAGTGTGTCTAATCTATAATAACAGCAGATAGTGTGTCTAATCTATAATAACAGCAGATAGTGTGTCTAATCTAGAAGAACAGCAGATAGTGTGTCTAATCTATAACAGCAGATAGTGTCTCTAATCTATAATAACAGCAGATAGTGTGTCTAATCTAGAAGACCAGCAGATAGTGTGTCTAATCTGTAATAACAGCAGATAGTGTCTCTAATCTAGAAGAACAGCAGATAGTGTCTCTAATCTAGAAGAACAGCAGATAGTGTCTCTAATCTATAATAACAGCAGATAGTGTGTCTAATCTATAATAACAGCAGATAGTGTGTCTAATCTATAATAACAGCAGATAGTGTGTCTAATTTATAATAACAGCAGATAGTGTGTCTAATCTATAATAACAGCAGATAGTGTGTCTAATCTATAATAACAGCAGATAGTGTGTCTAATCTATAATAACAGCAGATAGTTTCTCTAATCTATAATAACAGCAGATAGTTTCTCTAATCTATAATAACAGCAGATAGTGTGTCTAATCTATAATAACAGCAGATAGTGTGTCTAATCTATAATAACAGCAGATAGTGTGTCTAATCTATAATAACAGCAGATAGTTCGTCTAATCTATGTCTAATCTATAATAACAGCAGATAGTGTGTCTAATCTAGAAGAACAGCAGATAGTGTGTCTAATCTAGAAGAACAGCAGATAGTGTGTCTAATCTACAATAACAGCAGATAGTGTGTCTAATCTATAATAACAGCAGATAGTGTGTCTAATCTAGAAGAACAGCAGACAGTGTGTCTAATCTATAATAACAGCAGATAGTGTGTCTAATCTATAATAACAGCAGATAGTGTCTCTAATCTAGAAAAACAGCAGATAATGTGTCTAATCTATAATAACAGCAGATAGTGTCTCTAATCTATAATAACAGCAGATAGTGTCTCTAATCTAGAATAACAGCAGATAGTGTCTCTAATCTATAATAACAGCAGATAGTTCGTCTAATCTATGTCTAATCTAGAAGAACAGCAGATAGTGTGTCCAATCTACAATAACAGCAGATAGTTTCTCTAATCTATAATAACAGCAGATAGTGTGTCTAATCTATAATAACAGCAGATAGTGTATCTAATCTATAATAACAGCAGATAGTGTGTCTAATCTAGAATAACAGCAGATAGTGTGTCTGATCTATAATAACAGCAGATAGTGTGTCTAATCTATAATAACAGCAGATAGTTTCTCTAATCTATAATAACAGCAGATAGTGTGTCTAATCTATAATAACAGCAGATAATGTGTCTAATCTAGAAGAACAGCAGACAGTGTGTCTAATCTATAATAACAGCAGATAGTATGTCTAATCTAGAAGAACAGCAGATAGTATCTCTAATCTATAATAACAGCAGATAGTTTCTCTAATCTAGAAGAACAGCAGATAGTGTGTCTAATCTACAATAATAGCAGATAGTGTGTCTAATCTATAATAACAGCAGATAGTGTGTCTAATCTATAATAACAGCAGATAGTTCGTCTAATCTATGTCTAATCTATAATAACAGCAGATAGTGTGTCTAATCTATAATAACAGCAGATAATGTGTCTAATCTAGAAGAACAGCAGACAGTGTGTCTAATCTATAATAACAGCAGATAGTATGTCTAATCTAGAAGAACAGCAGATAGTGTGTGTAATCTAGAAGAACAGCAGATAGTGGGTCTACTCTAGAAGAACAGCAGATATTGTGTCTAATCTTTAATAACAGCAGACAGTGTGTCTAATCTAGAAGAACAGCAGATAGTGTGTCTAATCTTTAATAACAGCAGATAGTGTCTCTAATCTATAATAACAGCAGATAGTGTCTAATTTATAATAACAGCAGATAGTGTGTCTAATCTATATTAACAGCAGACGGTGTCTAATCTATAATAACAGCAGATAGTGTGTCTAATCTATAATAACAGCAGATAGTGTGTCTAATCTATAATAACAGCAGATAGTGTGTCTAATCTATAATAACAGCAGATAGTGTGTCTAATCTAGAAGAACAGCAGACAGTGTGTCTAATCTATAATAACAGCAGATAGTGTGTCTAATCTATAATAACAGCAGATAGTGTGTCTAATCTAGAAGAACAGCAGATAGTGTGTCTAATCTATAACAGCAGATAGTGTCTCTAATCTATAATAACAGCAGATAGTGTGTCTAATCTAGAAGACCAGCAGATAGTGTGTCTAATCTGTAATAACAGCAGATAGTGTCTCTAATCTAGAAGAACAGCAGATAGTGTGTCTAATCTATAATAACACAGATAGTGTCTCTAATCTATAATAACAGCAGATAGTGTGTCTAATCTATAATAACAGCAGATAGTGTGTCTAATCTATAATAACAGCAGATAGTGTGTCTTATTTATAATAACAGCAGATAGTGTGTCTAATCTATAATAACAGCAGATAGTGTGTCTAATCTATAATAACAGCAGATAGTGTGTCTAATCTATAATAACAGCAGATAGTGTGTCTAATCTATAATAACAGCAGATAGTTTCTCTAATCTATAATAACAGCAGATAGTGTGTCTAATCTATAATAACAGCAGATAGTGTGTTTAATCTATAATAACAGCAGATAGTTCGTCTAATCTATGTCTAATCTATAATAACAGCAGATAGTGTGTCTAATCTAGAAGAACAGCAGATAGTGTGTCTAATCTAGAAGAACAGCAGATAGTGTGTCTAATCTACAATAACAGCAGATAGTTTCTCTAATCTAGAAGAACAGCAGATAGTGTGTCTAATCTACAATAACAGCAGATAGTGTGTCTAATCTATAATAACAGCAGATAGTGTGTCTAATCTATAATAACAGCAGATAGTTCGTCTAATCTATGTCTAATCTATAATAACAGCAGATAGTGTGTCTAATCTATAGTAACAGCAGATAGTGTGTCTAATCTAGAAGAACAGCAGACAGTGTGTCTAATCTAGAAGAACAGCAGACAGTGTGTCTAATCTAGAAGAACAGCAGATAGTGTGTGTAATCTAGAAGAACAGCAGATAGTGCGTCTAATCTATAACAGCAGATAGTGTCTCTAATCTATAATAACAGCAGATAGTGTGTCTAATCTATAATAACAGCAGATAGTGTGTCTAATCTATAATAACAGCAGATAGTGTGTCTAATCTAGAAGAACAGCAGACAGTGTGTCTAATCTAGAAGAACAGCAGATAGTGTCTGTGATTTAGAAGAACAGCAGATAGTGTGTCTAATCTATAATAACAGCAGATAGTGTGTCTAATCTATAATAACAGCAGATAGTGTGTCTAATCTATAATAACAGCAGATAGTTTCTCTTATCTATAATAACAGCAGATAGTGTGTCTAATCTATAATAACAGCAGATAGTGTGTCTAATCTATAATAACAGCAGATAGTTCGTCTAATCTATGTCTAATCTATAATAACAGCAGATAGTGTGTCTAATCTAGAAGAACAGCAGATAGTGTGTCTAATCTAGAAGAACAGCAGATAGTGTGTCTAATCTACAATAACAGCAGATAGTTTCTCTAATCTAGAAGAACAGCAGATAGTGTGTCTACTCTAGAAGAACAGCAGATAGTGTGTCTAATCTATAATAACAGCAGATAGTGTGTCTAATCTATAATAACAGCAGATAGTTCGTCTAATCTATGTCTAATCTATAATAACAGCAGATAGTGTGTCTAATCTATAATAACAGCAGATAGTGTGTCTAATCTAGAAGAACAGCAGACAGTGTGTCTAATCTATAATAACAGCAGATAGTATGTCTAATCTAGAAGAACAGCAGATAGTGTGTGTAATCTAGAAGAACAGCAGATAGTGCGTCTAATCTATAACAGCAGATAGTGTCTCTAATCTATAATAATAGCAGATAGTGTGTCTAATCTATAATAACAGCAGATAGTGTGTCTAATCTATAATAACAGCAGATAGTGTGTCTAATCTAGAAGAACAGCAGACAGTGTGTCTAATCTAGAAGAACAGCAGATAGTGTCTGTAATTTAGAAGAACAGCAGATAGTGGGTCTACTCTAGAAGAACAGCAGATAGTGTGTCTAATCTTTAATAACAGCAGACAGTGTGTCTAATCTAGAAGAACAGCAGATAGTGTGTCTAATCTTTAATAACAGCAGATAGTGTCTCTAATCTATAATAACAGCAGATAGTGTGTCTAATTTATAATAACAGCAGATAGTGTGTCTAATCTATAATAACAGCAGACAGTGTCTAATCTATAATAACAGCAGATAGTGTGTCTAATCTATAATAACAGCAGATAGTATGTCTAATCTATAATAAAAGCCGATAGTGTCTAATCTATATAACAACAGATAGTGTGTCTAATCTATAATAAAAGCAGATAGTGTGTCTAATCTATAATAACAGCAGATAGTGTGTCTAATCTAGAAGAACAGCAGACAGTGTGTCTAATCTATAATAACAGCAGATAGTGTGTCTAATCTAGAAGAACAGCAGACAGTGTGTCTAATCTAGAAGAACAGCAGACAGTGTTTCTAATCTATAATAACAGCAGACAGTGTGTCTAATCTATAATAACAGCAGATAGTGTGTCTAATCTATAATAACAGCAGATAGTGTGTCTAATCTAGAAGAACAGCAGATAGTGTGTCTAATCTATAACAGCAGATAGTGTCTCTAATCTATAATAACAGCAGACAGTGTCTAATCTATAATAACAGCAGATAGTGTGTCTAATCTATAATAACAGCAGATAGTATGTCTAATCTATAATAAAAGCAGATAGTGTCTAATCTATATAACAACAGATAGTGTGTCTAATCTATAATAACAGCAGATAGTGTGTCTAATCTATAATAACAGCAGATAGTGTGTCTAATCCAGAAGAACAGCAGACAGTGTGTCTAATCTATAATAACAGCAGATAGTGTGTCTAATCTATAATAACAGCAGATAGTGTCTCTAATCTATAATAACAGCAGATAGTGTGTATAATCTATAATAACAGCAGATAGTGTGTCTAATCTAGAAGAACAGCAGACAGTGTGTATAATCTAGAAGAACAGCAGACAGTGTTTCTAATCTATAATAACAGCAGACAGTGTGTCTAATCTATAATAACAGCAGATAGTGTGTCTAATCTATAATAACAGCAGATAGTGTGTCTAATCTAGAAGAACAGCAGATAGTGTGTCTAATCTATAACAGCAGATAGTGTCTCTAATCTATAATAACAGCAGATAGTGTGTCTAATCTAGAAGACCAGCAGATAGTGTGTCTAATCTGTAATAACAGCAGATAGTGTGTCTAATCTGTAATAACAGCAGATAGTGTCTCTAATCTAGAAGAACAGCAGATAGTGTCTCTAATCTATAATAACAGCAGATAGTGTGTCTAATCTATAATAACAGCAGATAGTGTGTCTAATCTATAATAACAGCAGATAGTGTGTCTCATTTATAATATCAGCAGATAGTGTGTCTAATCTATAATAACAGCAGATAGTGTGTCTAATCTATAATAACAGCAGATAGTGTGTCTAATCTATAATAACAGCAGATAGTTTCTCTAATCTATAATAACAGCAGATAGTGTGTCTAATCTATAATAACAGCAGATAGTGTGTCTAATCTATAATAACAGCAGATAGTGTGTCTAATCTATAATAACAGCAGATAGTTCGTCTAATCTATGTCTAATCTATAATAACAGCAGATAGTGTGTCTAATCTAGAAGAACAGCAGATAGTGTGTCTAATCTAGAAGAACAGCAGATAGTGTGTCTAATCTACAATAACAGCAGATAGTTTCTCTAATCTAGAAGAACAGCAGATAGTGTGTCTAATCTACAATAATAGCAGATAGTGTGTCTAATCTATAATAACAGCAGATAGTGTGTCTAATCTATAATAACAGCAGATAGTTCGTCTAATCTATGTCTAATCTATAATAACAGCAGATAGTGTGTCTAATCTATAATAACAGCAGATAATGTGTCTAATCTAGAAGAACAGCAGACAGTGTGTCTAATCTATAATAACAGCAGATAGTATGTCTAATCTAGAAGAACAGCAGATAGTGTGTGTGTAATCTAGAAGAACAGCAGATAGTGCGTCTAATCTATAACAGCAGATAGTGTCTCTAATCTATAATAACAGCAGATAGTGTGTCTAATCTATAATAACAGCAGATAGTGTGTCTAATCTAGAAGAACAGCAGACAGTGTGTCTAATCTATAATAACAGCAGATAGTGTCTATAATTTAGAAGAACAGCAGATAGTGGGTCTACTCTAGAAGAACAGCAGATAGTGTGTCTAATCTTTAATAACAGCAGACAGTGTGTCTAATCTAGAAGAACAGCAGATAGTGTGTCTAATCTTTAATAACAGCAGATAGTGTCTCTAATCTATAATAACAGCAGATAGTGTGTCTAATTTATAATAACAGCAGATAGTGTGTCTAATCTATAATAACAGCAGACAGTGTCTAATCTATAATAACAGCAGATAGTGTGTCTAATCTATAATAACAGCAGATAGTATGTCTAATCTATAATAAAAGCAGATAGTGTCTAATCTATATAACAACAGATAGTGTGTCTAATCTATAATAACAGCAGATAGTGTGTCTAATCTATAATAACAGCAGATAGTGTGTCTAATCTAGAAGAACAGCAGACAGTGTGTCTAATCTATAATAACAGCAGATAGTGTGTCTAATCTATAATAACAGCAGATAGTGTCTCTAATCTATAATAACAGCAGATAGTGTGTATAATCTATAATAACAGCAGATAGTGTGTCTAATCTAGAAGAACAGCAGACAGTGTGTCTAATCTAGAAGAACAGCAGACAGTGTTTCTAATCTATAATAACAGCAGACAGTGTGTCTAATCTATAATAACAGCAGATAGTGTCTCTAATCTATAATAACAGCAGATAGTGTCTCTAATCTAGAAGAACGGCAGATAGTGTCTCTAATCTATAATAACAGCAGATAGTGTGTCTAATCTAGAAGAACAGCAGGCAGTGTGTCTAATATAGAAGAACAGCAGATAGTGTGGCTAATCTAGAAGAACAGCGGACAGTGTGTCTAATCTAGAAGAACAGCGGACAGTGTGTCTAATCTGGAAGAACAGCGGGTAGTTTGTCTAACCTAGAAGAACAGCAGACAGTGTGTCTAATCTATAATAACAGCAGATAGTGTCTCTAATACAGAGGAACAGCAGATAGTGTCTCTAATCTAGAAGACCAGCAGATAGTGTGTCTAATATATAATAACAGCAGATAGTGTCTCTAATCTATAATAACAGCAGATAGTGTCTCTAATCTATAACAGCAGATAGTGTCTCTAACCTAGAAGAACAGCAGATAGCGTGTCTAATCTAGAATAACAGCACATCTTGTCTCTAATCTAGAAGAACAGTGGAAAGGATCTCTAGTCTAGAAGAACAGTGGATAGTGTGTCTAATCTAGAAGAACAGCAGATAGTGTCTCTAATGTTAATATTGTTATTTTGCCCTCAACATCTTTTATGTGTAGATCCAGAGTTCACAAAGTGGTCAATTTCCTGTGTTGAGTTTCCTGATATATCATCCACCATCTGTCTGTGTCTCTCTCGCTGTCTCTCTCTGTGTCTCTGTCTGTCTCTGTCGCTCTCTCTGTCTCTATGTGTGTGTGTGTGTCTCTCTGTCTGTCTCTCTCTGTGTCTGTCTGTCTGTCTCTGTATCTGTCTGTCTCTCTGTCGCACTCTGTATATCACTCTGTGTCTCTCTCTGTCTTTTACTCTGTGTCTCTCTGTGTGTCTCTCTCTGTCTCTCTCTGTGTGTCTCTCTCTGTCTCTCTGTCCTTTCAGTCTGTCTTTCTGTCTCAGTGTGCCTCCCTCTTGCGTTGCCATTCTCTGCCTCAGCTGGGCTGCATGAGTAAATAAAATAAAGACTGAGTGGAACGTCAACATGGACAGGGTGAGAAAAGAGTCCTCTTGTGTGTGTGGTGTCCCCTGACCAAACGACTGAGACGTCACTTACTGAGTAGGCTTGTCCTCGCTCACATGCTGCCTCATTTCCCCACCCAGATAAATAGAATTCATGCTGCCAAATCACACCTCACCAGGCTGTGTCCCCAGCTTCCTTGATGGACAAACAGAAGGAGGTGGCTCGTACCTCCTTCCCTCCAACATGTGTCTCACACAGGACTTTATGCAACGGCTTGTCAAGTGAACTGATATTTTATTTTTATTTTTTTTTATCCTGGTGGGGTCCGATTACAACATCCATCTTATGAGATGTTAGAGTAAAGATATGCACAGCAACGCATTAACAACACGTCTGGTTTTTTTTTTAAACGTTCCACTTACATCAGCTACATCAGCTACATCAGCTACATCTTGCTTTTCGCTCCTGGTCTATTATTTCAGATGAAAGGATGACATGAGGGGGGAAATGTGCACCGAGACCTCCAGAAACAGGACCAGTTTTCCCACAGGCCACCTCTCTCATGAACACTTAACAACATGGTGCCATAATGGCCACCTATTATGTAGACATGACACTGTGTAAACACCCCCCGGTCAACATGTCTAACTCACATATCTACATGTGCACTACGCCTGTAACCAGATGTGCAATACTAATGCACACATGTAAATACACACACAACTGCTGTATACTGGTTACAATTTATTATTGTTGTAATTATAACATAAGTTTACAATATAGTATATACTTACATAAAATATAATAGATATGCAGTATATATGTTTAGTATATAACATAATATAATTAGTATATAATAAAACATTTGAGCATAATCTAGTACTACTACTACTACTACTACTACTGCTACTTTCGGCTGCTCCCGTTAGGGGGCGCCACAGCGGATCATCCGTTTCCATCTCTTCCTGTCCTCTGCATCTTCCTCTGTCACACCAGCCACCTGCATGTCCTCCCTCACCACATCCATAAACCTCCTCTTTGGCCTTCCTCTTCTCCTCTTCCCTGGCAGCTCCATATTCAGCATCCTTCTCCCAATATACCCAGCATCTCTCCTCCACACATGTCCAAACCATCTCAATCTGTCTCTCTTGCTTTGTCTCCAAACCGTCCAACCTGAGCTGTCCCTCTAATATACTCATTCCTAATCCTGTCCTTCTTCATCACTCCCAATGAAAATCTTATCATCTTCATCTCTGCCACCTCCAGCTCCACCTCCTGTCTTTTCATCAGTGCCACTGTCTCCAAACCATATAACATAGCTGGTCTCACTACCATCTTGTAAACCTTCCCTTTAACTCTTGCTGGTACCCTTCTGTCACACATCACTCCTGACACTCTTCTCCACCCACTCCACCCTGCCTGCACTCTCTTCTTCACCTCTCTCCTGCACTCCCCGTTACTTTGGACAGTTGACCCCAAGTATTTAAACTCATACGCCTTCGTTACCGCCACTCCTTGCATCCTCAGCAGTCCACTGCCCTCCCTCTCATTCATGCATATGTATTCTGTCTTGTTCCTACTTACTTTCATTCCTCTTCTCTCCAGTGCATACCTCCACCTCTCCAGGCACTCCTCCACCTGCACCCTACTCTCACTACAGATCACAATGTCATTTGCAAACATGTTAGTCCACAGAGACTCCTGCCTGATCTCGTCCGTCAACCCGTCCATCACCACTGCGAACAAGAAAGGGCTCAGAGCCGATCCTTGATGTAATCTCACCTCCACCTTGAACCCATCTGTCATTCCAACCACACACCTCACCACTGTCACACTGCTCTCATACATATCCTGCACCACTCCTACATACTTCTCTGCAACTCCCGACTTCCTCATACAATACCACACCTCCTCTCTCGGCACCCTGTCGTATGCTTTCTCTAACTCCACAAAGAGACAATGTAACTCCTTCTGGCCTCCTCTATACTTCTCCATCAACATTCTCAAAGCAAACATCACATCTGTGGTGCTCTTTCCTGGCATGAAACCATACTGCTGCTGCTGATCATCACCTCTCCTCTTAACTTAGCTTCTATTACTCTTTCCCAAATCTTCATGCTGTGGCTGATCAACTTTATACCTCTGTAGTTGCTGCAGTTCTGTACATCACCCTTGTTCTTGAAAACCGGTACCACTACGCTTCTTCTCCACTCCTCAGGCATCCTCTCACTTTCCAAGACTGTGTTAAACAATCTAGTTAAAAACCCCACTGCCATCTCTCCTAAACATCTCCATGCCTCCACAGGTATGTCAGCAGGACCAACTGCCTTTCTACCCTTCATCCTTTTCATAGCTGCCCTCACTTCCTCCTTGCTAATCCACTGCACTTCCTGATTCACTATCCCCACATCATGCAACCTTCTCTCTCTCTCTCTCTCTCTCTCTCTCTCTCTCTCTCTCTCTCTCTCTCTCTCTCTCTCTCTCTCTCTCTCTCTCTCTCTCTCTCTCTCTCTCTCTCTCTCTCTCTCTCATTTTCTTCATTCATCAGTCCTTCAAAGTACTCCTTCCACCTTCTCAACACACTCTCCTCGCTTGTCAGCACATTTCCATCTCTATCCTTGATCACCCTAACCTGCTGCACATCCTTCCCAGCTCGGTCCCTCTGTCTAGCCAATCGGTACAAGTCCTTTTCTCCTTCCTTAGTGTCCAACCTCTCATACAACTCACCATACGGCTTTTCCTTTGCCTTTGCCACCTCTCTCTTCACTTTACGTAGCATCTCCTTGTACTCCTGTCTATTTTCTTCATGTCTCTGACTATCCCACTTCTTCTTTGCCAACCTCTTCCTCTGTATACTTTGCTGTACCTCCTCATTCCAACACCAAGTCTCCTTGTCTTGCTTCTTCTGTCCAGACGACACACCAAATACCTTCCTAGCTGTCTCCCTCACTATTTCTGCAGTGGTTGCCCAGCCATCTGGCAACTCTAAAAAAAAAAAGAAAAAAAGGGGGGGGTACTGTGGCCCAGTGGTTAGCATTGTTGCCTCACAGCAAGAAGGTCTTGGGTTCGAACCCCAGGCCTTTCTGTGTGGAGTTTGCATGTTCTCTCCATGTCTGGGTTTACTCTGGGTACTCCGGTTTCCTCCCACCGTCAAAAGGACATGGATGTTGGGGTTAATACTCCTGCCTATGCCCCTGAGCAAGGCAATGGAAAGGAGAATGCCTCCTCTGATACATGTGGAGTTGCCAGGCGCTTCTTTTCACCTGACAGTGGAGGGTTTCACCAAGAAAATGTAGCATGTGGGAGGATCAAGCTATACCCCCAGTTCCCCCTCCCCCCGAACAGGCGCCCCGACTGACTAGAGGAGGCGCTAGTGCAGCAACCAGGAAACATACCCACATCCAGCTTCCCACCCGCAGACACAGCCAATTGTGTCTGCAGGGACGCCCGACCAGGCTGGAGGTAACACGGGGAATCGATCCGGCGATCCCCGTCTTGGTAGGCACCGGAATAGACCGCCGCGCTACCCGGAACCCCCAGTATTCTATTCATTATTCCATTTATTTCTTTAGTTTTTCTTGTTTGTTCTGTTATTGTTGGTTCGGTGATATGTGCAGGTAGAGGCTGGCTGCTGTAAACCAGTCAGATTCCTCACGTGCATTAGCACACTTGGCCAGTAAAGACGATTCTGATTCTGATTTTGAATTGACTGAACAGAAAGTGAAACACAGACCCGAATTACAGATAAATGGATGACAGCCATTTCACAAACGGGCCCATCAGGAGATAGTGAAACTGTGCTTTTCTGTAGCCTTTCTTTGAACGGAGGACCTCGGACTTGAACTTTACTCTCAGATGTTCCTTTGTCATCTGTACCTGCTAACTCTTGCCTGATGTGAGCATGTACTGTCTTTTCAATCCTCATTTTGGCTTTTGTGCCTTCTTCTGTGAAGTCCATAGGCTGCCTGCTGTCGGTGACGGCAGAGGAATGTTTGGAATTCAGAAACAATGTTCACAATCAAAGGAAGCTTTCAAAATTCCACCGAGTTTCATGTCACGTCAGGCAGGTGGAGCATCTGGAAGGGATCACTGCTCCTGTCATGTACTGGCCGCGTGTTGTTGCTTTCGATCGGTGGTGGAAATGATGTGTCGACCAACACATGACAGAGGAAGGTGATCAGTTTTATACAATAACTGAACGGAATGCCCCCAAGTCCTGGATCTACGTTTGTAAAATCCAGAGTATTGACAAATTCTGGCTTCTGCTTTTGGTTCAAGTGAAATTAGGAGGGAGATTTTTGGAGCAGCAAATATAGTTTTCAAGGAATTGATGGAAACATAGCGAATGTAACGCATCTCCCTCTTGTCACCTGTATTCCCCCCCTTTTTTTTCTCCCCAATTGTATCCGGCCAATTACCCCACTCTTTCGAGTCGTCCCGGTCGCTGCTCCACCCCCTCTGCTGATCCGGGGAGGGCTGCAGACTACCACATGCCTCCTCCGATACATGTGAAGTCACCAGTCGCTTCTTTTCACCTGACAGTGAGGAGTTTCACCAGGGGGACGTAGCCCCCCCCCTCCCCCCGAACAGGCACCCCCACCGACCAGAGAAGGTGCTAGTGCAGCGACCAGGACACATACCCACATCCGGCTTCCCACCCGCAGACACGGCCATTGTGTCTTTAGGGACGCCCGACCAAGCCAGAAGTAATACGGGGATTCGAACCGGCAATCCCCATGTTGGTAGGCAATGGAATAGTCTGCTATGCTACCCAGACGCCCCAAGTTGTATGTATTTTGAAGCTGTAAATGGCTTGGTTTAAATGCAGTTTGGCGTGTTCTAGGTTATGGTGTTTGGCGGTGCAGTGTTAGAGATGCCAGAAAAGAGTAGGGCACCTAAAGGGAGACCTGCCTTGTACTTGTGAAGGTAATTATCTGATCTCTTGGCTCCCGCATCAGTGAAGACACATAAACCGTGTTCAAAGTGTGTGAAAGTGTAAACGCAATAGGAAAAACTGTAGATAGCAATAGCAAATGGATTAGTTCATACTGATACACTTGTAGATTTCCAATTGTTGGGGGGTGGCATAGCTTGAAAGTGATGGATACTGGCACCACACCCAAGGGTTGCCTACACAAGTACTTTGTAAACACCAGAGCAAAGTCAACCAGCGTTTGATATAATGGGACCTGAAGGTTGCACAGATTATTTGGTTAGTGATTACTGTCAGAATATCTCTCATGCAGTGTTGAAGCCTCGTAAGTCCTGGTTTTATCCATGATTGAGATTTTTAAGACTCTAGATTTAAGCACATTTTTATTATAATTATGTTTTCAATACAAAAATTACACCGGAATTTTACTTTCCTATTGAGTCCTTGTCAAGTCAAGTCAGTTTATTTGTATAGCCCAATATCACAAATTACACCAGCTGACTTCTTTTTAACATTGGTGCACACAGGAGCCCTGTATTTTGAGAGTGAAGAGCTGGAGACAGAATGTACGGTTTACGGAGATCAGACAGGTAAGATGGGGCAAGCCCATTTAGGATTTTATAAGTCAGCAGAAGCACCTTGAAGTCTGATCCAACATGGATAGGAAGCCAATGAAGGGAGGCAAGAATTGATGTAATATGGTCAAATGTCCTAGTTGTAGTTAGGATTCTAGCTGCAGCATTCTGAATCATCTGAAGACTTTTAGTACCAGCATGTGGCAGTAATCAAGTCTGGATGAAACAAATGGATGTATTAGAGTCTCTGCGTCAGCCATGGACAGGAGAGACATTACGTAAGTGAAAAAAGGCAGTCTTGGTGATTTCTTTAAGGTGCTTATCAAAGGAAAGGCTGGGCTCAAATGTTAACACCAAGATTTTTGGCTGCCACACTTTGTGAAACCACAGAGTTGTCGATTGTTATCATTACTCGATCAAATTCGTGTCTGTGTCTAGCAGGGCCACTGACCAGCGTCTCAATTTATATGAATTTAAAAGCAGGCAATTTAGTGACATCCAATTTTTCACAGCAGCCAAGCAGGCCTCTGAATGGCCATCTGAGTATGGTCATCAGGAACCAGGAACACTTTATTCATCATTTCATTTCATGCACTTGAGCACACGAACTGAAACGAAACATCGTTTCCCCAGCCCACAGCAGTGCAACACAAAGACAAAAACACATATCCAGAAACTACAAGAACACATACAGAACTACAAGAACACAAACTAACACATATATCCAAACTAAACAAAAAAATCTCTGTCCAAGAGAATGAACGCCAGCCAGGATGACTGTCATAACTGCCGGTCTGCATGGGCTAGCACTTCGCTTAGCCTGCCCCACTTTCGCGTCCTGTCAGACCGCCTTCGGTGTTTCTTCTTCGGACGCAGCTCTGGGCAGGGCCGTGGTCCTTGAGCCCACCAGATGCAGCAGACCAAACTCCCTCAGCCGATCCAGCGCCAGCTCTCCCAGCCCGATACCTTCGACACACCTCCCCGCACTCCACACAATGACACTAAAAACACAGTCAAGGCTAGGAAAGGTCGCCGCCAGACCGCCCTCGGTGTTACTGGAACTGTTGGTCTGCATGAGCTAGCAGTTATCTTAGCCTGCCCTGCTTCCGCGTCCTGTCAGACCGCCTTTGGTGTTACCTCTTCGGGCGCAGCTCCGGGCAGGGCCGTGGTACCTGGGCCCACAGGACACAGCAGACCAAGCTCTCCCAGCCGATCCAGCACCAGCTCTCCCAGCCAAAAAACAAATTCAAAAACCCGGACGCAGACGTGGACAAAGACACTGCATGGACGGTACTGGGTGAGGCCGCCCCAAACGTGAATTCACACTGCCATCTTCCCACTATGGTACGGGTGAGGCCGCCCCAAACGTGCATTCACGCTGCCATCATCCCACTATGGTATTGGGTGAGGCAGCCGCAAACGTGAATTCACGCTGCCATCTTCCCAGTATGGTACTGGGTGAGGCCGCCGCAAACGTGAATTCACGCTGCCATCTTCCCAGTATGGTACTGGGTGAGGCCGCCCCAAACGTGAATTCACGCTGCCATCTTCCCACTATGGTACTGGGTGAGGCCGCCGCAAATGTGAATTCACGCTGCCATCTTCCCAGTATGGTACTGGGTGAGGCCGTCCCAAACGTGAATTCACGCTGCCTCTTCCCACAGCCCTTATATGCACATACAGCTGAGTATAATCTACATACCATGGAAATTTATTCCATGACTGCGTATAATTTCGCCAAGAGGTGAAATATAAAGAGAGAAAAGTAGAGGGACAGGAACTGAGCCCCGAGGAATGCCTTTTTTAACATCAGAATTTCGATGTAATCTTATACGAGACCCATTGTGTTCTTCCAGATAAGTAGGACTTGAGCCGAGACAGCTACGCCAGAAACTCCAAAATTTCAGTTTATTCTGTCTAATAGTATACAGTGCTCAATGGGGTCAAAGGCTGCTCTGAGATCCACTAGTAGAAGCACAGAGGGGGAATCAGAGTCTATGGCAAGAAATCTTAATTGGAATTAGACACCTTGTATTATTAGTTGACCATTTTGAAGTCCAACGCTTTGAATGATGTGTGTTTACACTTTTGGTAACATTGGATGTTTGGTTCTGTAGATTTGGTTCTTTGTTGCACATTTCACCACCACCAGTGGGAGGAATGATTATTAGATTCTTTGATTCCCGCATTTAGGAATGAGAGCTTGGGAACTTTACAGCAGGGAAGGGAGACGGTCTCAGTGTTACAGACCAAGCTGTCAGTCTGATAATATATACCAGGGTTCTCGAATTAGTTTTCCCCTAGAGCCAAATTATGTCATGCATGCCAAAGGCCAAAACGTCCATTTTTTTTGCCGTTGTATATTTTAAAATAATTAACATTAAACTTTAAATCTAACACCCCACTTAAAATGTGCACTTGCCAAAGATGATATAACAAATGCCTAGTTTTAATTAGGCTCCTCTAAATTAAAACTTTATCAATGGCATTATCTCCAACTAGCCACTAATGCTTTACCAATTAAATGACAGTTAGACCACAGTAAAGACCATGGTAGGGGCGGCACGGTGGTGCAGTGGTTAGCGCGGTCGCCTCACAGCAAGAAGGTCTTGGGTTCGAATCCCGGGGGTGTCCAACCTTGGGGGTCGTCCCGGGTCGTCCTCTGTGTGGAGTTTGCATGCTCTCCCCATATCTGCGTGGGTTTCCCCCGGAGGCTCCGGTTTCCTCCCACAGTCCAAAGACATGTAGGTCAGGTGACTCGGCTGTACTAAATTGCCCCTAGGTGTGAATGTGTGTCCCCACCTGCTGCCCAATGACTGCTGGGATAGGCTCCAGCATCCCTGTGACCCCAGTTGGGATAAGCGGCTTGGATGATGGCTGGATGGAGGAATGGACCACAGTAACCTCTTTCCATTGTTGCCATGAAGTTCTTTGCCAGTAAAACATTAATTCACTTTTTCTGAAAATTGGAAAAACTCAAGTCAACTGAAAACAAAGACTGTCTCAAGTCCAAAACAAATACATTTGCAGGCTTCCATGAAGAGTTAATGCTGTGCATGGAAATGCAGAACTCCTTGATAAGTTGCAAAAATGTTAAATTCTGTTGTTGAAGTGAAGATATTGTATTGATAGAATGTTTTCCAGGGCACAGATCAGGCTTGAGTGGGAGGACAAGGTGAAGGGTCCGCTGCAGTGCTGGCATTGTGAGATTCTGTCTGAGATAGACATTATGCCAAAAAGCTGTCTGAAACGCTTTTGTACAGGTAGAATTTACCATCTCCAACTAGCACATATCTCTGCTACCATTGTAACTGTTGTTTTCAGAATTTAATATAAATAATATTACTATTGTAATTGTGATATATGTAGTCTATGACCTATTGGTCAAAAAAACTGAAATATATTCATTTGAAAGACAAATTAATATTCACAATTCCTGTAATATATTTGCTGACATTGGACTCCTTCTTGTCCATAGATACCTTTCATCCACACA
Source organism: Lampris incognitus (assembly GCF_029633865.1). Classification (NCBI taxonomy): domain Eukaryota; kingdom Metazoa; phylum Chordata; class Actinopteri; order Lampriformes; family Lampridae; genus Lampris; species Lampris incognitus. The sequence goes on along the minus strand of NC_079212.1, from coordinate 85,286,050 downwards.
CACATCATACATGTAAATAAGTATGAATGTTACGAATCAGAGAGTCTGTGAGCCCGGCCAGTGACGGGCCCTTTTATATCTCATTACATAGTGCGTGACATTTATAAAAGTCACCTCAGACAGGCCTAAAATATTCCAGGGTGGACTTACATAAGAATAACCAACCAACACAGGACAGATGCAAATAAGTCAATGTCCTAACTGTCCTCCATGTCCTAGCTCAGGTCAATGGAAACATCTCACTTCTTAAGCAGGTGCGACATTATTAATGACACAGTCAGGATTATTAAAAAACATGAAATGAAATAAAGAGCAAATACAATGTAACACACGGATCAGCCAAAACATTAAGACCACCTGCCTAATGTTGTGTAGGTCCCCCTCGTGCCACCAAAACAGCTCTGACCCGCTGAGGCATGGGCTCCACAAGACCTCTGAAGGTGTCCTCTGGTATCTGGCACCAAGACGTTAGCAGCAGATCCTTTAAGTCCTGTAAGTTGTGAGGTGGGGCCTCCATGGATTGGACTTGATTTTCCAGCACATCCCACAGATGCTCGATCCGATTCAGATCTGAGAAATTTGGAGGTCAAGGCAACACCTTGAACCTTTTGTCATGTTCCTCAAACTATTCCTGAACAACTTGTGCAGTGTGGCAGGCAGCATCATCCTGCTGAAAGACGCCACTGCCATCAGGGAATACTGTCACCATGAAGGGGTGTGCCTGGTCTGTAACCATGTTTAGGTAGGTGGCATGTGTCAAATTAAAATCCACATGAATGCCAGGACCCAAGGTCTCCCAGCAGAACATTGCCCAGAGCATCACACTGCCTCCATCGGCTTGTCTTCTTCCCATAGTGCATCCTGGTGCTATCTCTTCCCCAGGTAAACGATGCACACACACCCTGCCGTCCACATGAAACAAAGACAAAACGTGATTCATCAGACCAGGCCACCTTCTTCCATTGCTCCATGGTTCAGTTCTGATGCTCACATGCCCACTGTAGGTGCTTTCAGCAGTGGACAGGGGTCATCATGCTGTGTATCAGACTGTATAGCAGTCTGATACACAGCAAGCTGTGATGCCCTGTGTGTTCTGACGCCTGTCTATCAGCCAGCCTTCACTTGTTCAGCAAAGTAACCTCCAGTAGCTCTTCTGTGGCATCAGACAGACGGGCTAGCCTTCACTCCCCACGTACATCATGACCATTGGGCGCCCATGACCCTGTCGCCGGTTCACCAGTTGTCCTTGCTTGGACCACGTTTGGTAGTACTGACAACTGCATACCGGGAGCACCCCACAAGACCTGCTGTGTTGGAGATGCTCTGACCCAGTCGTCTAGCCATCCCAATCTGACCCTTGTCAAAGTCACTCAGATCCTGACGCTTGCTCATTTTTTTCTGCTTCCAACGCATCAACTGCAAGAACTGACTGTTGACTTGCTGAGGTGGGATATATTAAGTGCCAGGTGCCATTGTAATGAGATAATCATTGTTATTCACTTACGTGTCAAGGGTTTTAAAGTTTTGGCTGATTGATGTAGAGCTCTAACTCGGATCTGTGTTGATCAAAACAATGCCATATGGACAGGAATTTGGAATCATTTCCGCTGCTATCTGTTGATCAAATTTTAGAAAGTTAGATAGCTGTTGTGCTCTGAGATGTTAGAGCAAGAGGAGGAAATTAAAATGGAGATCCACTTATATCACCAAAGATACTGAACAGCTGCATAAATGTGTAACTTACATGCCGCTGTGGCAGAGTGTGTGTGGTTGAGCTCAAAATGCCAGGGAGGGGGAGAAAGCAGGACCTGTGGCCCCCGCATTTAGGAATTCTAAAGAATCTAAAGAATACATTTTAAAGAAGTAAAGCAAAAGTTGTGTGGATGAAGATGTCGGTGATGGTGGTGTCCACATACATATAAAGGGGTGTAGATGTAGAGGACAGTGATTGTTTAACACAATCTTGGAAAGTGAGAGGATGCCTGAGGGGTGGAGAAGAAGCATACTGGTACCGATTTTCAAGAACAAGGGTGATGTGCAGAACTGTAGCAACTACAGAGGTATAAAGTTGATCAGCCACAGCATGAAGATATGGGAAAGAGTAATAGAAGCTAGGTTAAGAGGAGAGGTGATGGTCAGCAGCAGCAGTATGGTTTCATGCCAGGAAAGAGCACCACAGATGTGATGTTTGCTTTGAGAATGTTGATGGAGAAGTATAGAGGAGGTCAGAAGGAAGTACATTGTGTCTTTGTAGATTAAGAGAAAGCATACGACAGCGTGCCGAGAGAGGAGGTGTGGTATTGTATGAGGAAGTCGGGAGTTGCAGAGAAGTATGTAGGAGTGGTGCAGGATATGTATGAGGGAAGTGGGACAGTGGTGAGGTGTGCGGTTGGAATGACAGATGGGTTCAAGGTGGAGGTGAGTTTACAACAACGACAAGATCAACCAGGAGTGGACTAACATGTTTGCAGATAACATTGTGATCTGTAGCGAGAGTAGGGTGCAGGTGGAGGAGAGCCTGGAGAGGTGGAGGTATGCACTGGAGAGAAGAGGAATGAAAGTCAGTAGGTGCAAGACAGAATACCTATGCGTGAATGAGAGGGAGGACAGTGGAATGATGAGGATGCAAGGAGTAGAGGTGACAAAGGTTTGATGAGTTTAAATACTTGATGTGAGCTGTCCAAAGTAACAGGGAGTGCAGGAGAGAGGTGAAGAAGAGGGTGCAGGCAGGGTGGAGTGGGTGGAGAAGAGTGTCAGGAGTGATGTGTGACAGAAGGGTACCAGCAAGAGTTAAAGGGAAGGTTTACAAGATGGTAGTGAGACCAGCTATGTTGTATGGTCTGGAGACAGTGGCACTGATGAAGAGACAGGAGGTGGAGCTGGAGGTGGCAGAGTTGAAGATGATAAGATTTTCATTGGGAGTGATGAAGAAGGACAGGATTAGGAACGAGTATATTAGAGGGACAGCTCAAGTTGGACGGTTTGGAGACAAAGCAAGAGAGGCAAGATTGAGATGGTTTGGACATGTGTGGAGGAGAGATGCTGGGTATATTGGGAGAAGGATGCTGAATATGGAGCTGCCAGGGAAGAGGAGAAGAGGAAGGCCAAAGAGGAGGTTTATGGATGTGGTGAGGGAAGACATGCAGGTGGCTGGTGTGACAGAGGAAGATGCAGAAGACAGGAAGAGATGGAAACGGAGGATCTGCTGTGGTGACCCCTAACGGGAGCAGCCGAAAGTAGTAGTAGTAGTAGTAGTAGATGTAGAGGACGGTGATGGTGGTTTCCATATATAAAGGATATAGGGGATTGATCAGAATGTGTAGTTTCCCTCAGACATAACAAACATCATGGATTTATTGTGCTCAAAGTGACCACCTACTGGGTCTCTTTTTTTTTAACTCAAATACAACGGCAATCATTTCTACCATCCTAGACTCATCCCAACATGGTTTTCCCCCCTTTTTCTCCCCAACTGAATTTGGCCAATTACTCCACTCTTCCGAGCCGTCCCGGTCTCTGCTCCACCCCCTCTGCTGATCCGGGGAGGGCTGCAGACTACCGCATGCCTCCTCCCATACATGTGGAGTCACCAGCTGCTTCTTTTCACCTGGCAGTGACGAGTTTCACCAGGGGGACGTAGCACGTGGTAGGATCATGCTATTCCCCCCAGTTCCCCCTCCCCCCTGAACAGGCGCCCCGGCCGACCAGAGGAGGCGCTAGTGCAGCGACCAGGACACATACCCACATCCGGCTTCCCATCCGCAGACACGGCCAATTGTGTATGTAGGGACGCCCGACCAAGCTGGAGGCAACACGGATTCGAACCGGCGATCCCCTTGTTGGTAGGCAACCGAATAGACCGCCACGCCACCAAACCAAGTGTTGATTTACTACTTAAAATCCTAAATGAATACACTGGACCTGCAAATCAAGCACTTTTGAAGTCTGTCGAGACTGTGCAGGGTCCTATGGAAACGATCTAGCGGAATGACCCCCTCAGATGGAGTCTCACAGAATGCCCCGACATCTCAGACTCCTGAGATGAATTACAAATTCATCTAAGTTATTGATTATGCCAGCGAATATCTGAAATCAAACCCTGAAGTTCTGCAGTGCATTATTGTTGAGCAGTAGTCGAGATGCCAAGCTGTAATGTCTATTCAGCGTAGGTTATGACCTGCAAAACAGATCAGAAGTAGGCCTACTCATTTTGTTTTATTTATTCATTTTGTTAAGGGTGTTTTGAGTATTTGAATTACACTGGAAAGATGAATTTAGATTGAAAATGGTTATTTTAAACTGTAGCATTGTGTGAGGGGAAACCATATTAGATGGGCTATTTTTGGCCTGGTTTTCCCTCCAACTGGACTCCCTCTAGTTGGTCAGCATCAGGCGCTCTCTTCGGAAGAAGGTCATGACCCGGCTTTGATTCATTAAGTCCCCTGGATGCCCTAGGTGATTAAAAAGAAGAGTGTTTAGTCTTTAATTATGTTCAGCTCAAACTAGTAATACACTGTCATCTACCCTGCAGACAAATGAAACATGCTTACATAAGAATATTAGGAAAGAGGGAACACATCCCCCCCCCCGGGTTATTAGGGTCTTTGGGATGCTATGCATCTGTGCGTTAAATAAGTGACATTGCCTCGGTTACCTGATCCAGCCGGCGCTGGCCTGCGCAGTCACCTTTGCCCTGCGAGTCCCGCTGCCGGCATATGTTTGTCTGCCTCCCTGTCATTGTTTAATGTGTCTGACATTTCAGAGAGCTCCCACGCCTCAACGCCAACAGCACTAAACCATCAAAGGTGTGCAGGGGGACGGACCGAGTCCTCGGTTAATGCTATCTGAAGTACCATGCCAAGTGCTGCGTTGACGCCAGACACCACTCTCCATGTAGTCAGATCTATAGCTCTGCCCCGGCCCAGTGTTTACAGGTTTCTGACTCCGGGCCGCTGCCACCTGAGCCTACTTTAGAGGGCAAGCTGTTGTTTGCATTTGCAGCACCGCATGGACGTATACACACGTCCACTCTGTGCACTTGAATTTTCTTGTGTAAGAATGAAAAAAACATTTGCTCAATGCTGGAAAGAGAATTCTGTTACATGGGCTGTGAAAACGCAGGCAGAAAAACAGGCGAGAAAGATGAAACGGAAACGGAGAGACAGACAAAGAACAGGGAAGAGGATTCATGGCTGTGTCTAGACGTGAGCCTGGTGTCCCTGTCACCTGGCAGGAATGCAGAGCTCCTCTTCTAAATGACAGCGTGATAAGATCAGCAGTAGACACAAAGAGGATGTCCTGTCTGCTGCCATGCACCCGCCAACCACTGCACTAACCACACAAGCCTCACCTAACCCTGCAGCTAGCGTGACTACAGTCTAAAAGATAGATCACTTGTTAGTCACCTAAGAATGACTCACAGCCACGTGTAAATGAAAAAAAAACTGCTGCAGAAGTTAATTAACGCTGATAAAAAGTTAATTAAAGTTAGTTAATTAGTTTGTTAATTAACCCTAAACAACTGTTGTTGTGAAAATGTGACTAAAGCCCCTTGAGAAACTTTCCTCCTGGTTGTCAACATAATTAAACCGTACCAGAAACCAGTCTACCTCCTGTAATTAATAACATCATTTAATACTCTGATTCGGCCCTGTGCTTGTCTGGCAGCCCGTCCAGGGTGTCTCCCCGCCTGCCGCCCAATGACTGCTGGGATAGGCTCCAGCATCTCCACCACCCTGACAGCAGGATAGGCTCCAGCCTCCCTGCCACTCAATGACTGCTGGGATAGACTCCAGCATCCCTGCCACCCAATGACTGCTGGGATAGGCTCCAGCATCCCCACCACCCAATCACTGCTGGGATAGACTCCAGCATCTCCACCACCCAATGACTGCTGGGATAGGCTCCAGCATCTCCACCACCCAATCACTGTTGGGATAGACTCCAGCATCTCCACCACCCAATGACTGCTGGGATAGGCTCCATTATCTCCACCACCCTGACAGCAGGATAGGCTCCAGCATCCCTGCCACCCAATGACTGCTGGGATAGACTCCAGCATCCCCACCACCCAATCACTGCTGGGATAGACTCCAGCATCTCCACCACCCAATGACTGCTGGGATAGGCTCCAGCATCTCCACCACCCAATGACTGCTGGGATAGGCTCCAGCATTTCCACCACCCAATGACTGCTGGGATAGGCTCCAGCATTTCCACCACCCAATGACTGCTGGGATAGGCTCCAGCATCTCCACCACCCAATCACTGCTGGGATAGGCTCCAGCATTTCCACCACCCAATGACTGCTGGGATAGGCTCCAGCATCTCCACCACCCAATCACTGCTGGGATAGGCTCCAGCATCCCCGCCACCCTGACAGCAGGATAGGCGGGTTAGATAATGGATGGATGCAGCTTGGGTTATTCTCAATCACGTGACTTTTCACTGACAAGGAACAGCTCCGCCATGTTGGAGACCCAGGCCTTAGCGAAATACATTTGATAAAGTTCTGGCCTAACGGCGCAAAGGGTCAGATTCCAACCACGGAAACAGGAATTAACCACAGTAAACATGGACCCACGACAGCTGTAGTGTACGACTCAAGCCGCGGGACACGTTCTGCCCCTCTGACTGTCCAGAACACGTCCAGCGACAGCTGTCCTCGCTGTCCTCCAACATGGCGGATGCGCTGCCGTCACGTCATATGTGACGTAATAGGGGACTAACCCCATAGATTATCGATGATAGTGTAACCGAGCTGTTTTCTCGCCCGGTGCGGGATTCGATACGGGGTGTACTGCACCGCAAGGCGACGTCACTAACCGCTCGGCTAAAGGGTCAGACCCGTTAGCTAGGGGCTAACGTGCCTTATTAGTAGTTTACAATAGGAACGTTCTTAAATCACGTCCTGTTGTTCCCAACAGCTCTCAAGCCAGCCGACTGTCAGGTGTACGAGATCATCGATGTGCCGCTGCTACCGACTACTTACTGGCTGCACCAACGTCTTGCGCTTCATGATCGTGCTCATGAATATTCATATTTTGTAGCGCTCGGGGTGATCTCCGTGGAGCCAGTAGAGCAGAACGAATGAACGCCGAACAAACATCTTCATGCCTCAGCCGTAGTTTTATTGAGGACAGACGTTGTTGTGATACAGGTCATGGTTTCACCACCGAAAAGGGGACTGTCACAAGACTTGGTGACGACGGTTCACACGAGCGTCTACCCACCCATTACCGCAACAAAACCGGAAGTCCCCGCAACAAAACCGGAAGTCCCCGCAACAAAACCGGAACTCCCCGCAACGGAAGTATTACGTCACCAAAATGGACGCCTAGGCAGCGATCGTTATAATTTGCATACTTGGAGAAAAAACAACATTATATTCCTTAATGGTTCCAGATTTCCTAAACGTAAAAGCACAGAAAGGCGTCTGTTTGTTGTCCGCCGTCTCCTCATATTCTCCAGATCACAAGACAAACTGTCTGTTACAGACTTAATGACGCAGAAGAGTCTCACTGACCTCAATCCAGTCTGCTGAGCCCCGCTTTCCTGCTCGGATTCAGCCCCCGGAGGTAGCCCCAGCTAGTGGTGTCTGTCATGTCTGTCCTGGAGAATCTCTGGTATGTTAGTCTAGACACAAACTCAGAGAAACCAGGTCTTTACGGGGGTATGTATGAGGTATAGTATGACTACTGTGTTAGTGTCTAGCTCTGTGGGTCACATGCTTGTATCTAGCGTATAGTAAATCATTTGATTTGCTTTCAAAATTAAGTGCCCCCCCCCAAAAAAAAGATGAATTTGCTATTCAGAGAATGTGACGTTAAAAAAAACATGTTTGTTGTGATAAGATATATTTATGGTGAGCTGGTAAAAGTGGCACAGTAGTTGTAGAGGAGCCGGGGGCTGCCTCTCATTCAGCAGGGCTATAAATATGTATGCAAAGCTGTCAGTGGGTCAGCTGGCCAGACCGCCCCGCTCTGCACAAGACCGGTCCTCAGGCAACAGCCCGTCCCCTATGAAGGGAAGCAGGCGTACCCCCAACAGCCAGGAAGTCCACGGAATTCTGCAGGTCAAACTGGGGTCAACACTAGAAGCCTAACAGGAAGTGAGGTCGAAGGGACCGAGTCAGACAGACCACGAGATAGGAAACTAAAATAAAATGGTAGGAGATCTGATTGGTGAAAGTATTTTTTCTAAAAAGGTTCAATAGTCAGAAATTCGTGCTGCTAGTTCAACGCGGTAACTGCTCATTCTAGGTCTCTAACGTTCTTTAGAGAACTATCTATGAGAGTACATCACTCACAAGTTGTCAAGGTGGCAGTAAGATTAAGGTTTTAATACAGTTTCTCAAACCGAAAATTAGTTGGTAAAAGTTTTACGAGACTAGATGGTGAGCATGAATAATTTACACATATGTCGTTATGCATGCGCCATAATCCAGGTAGGAAAATCACAGAAAGGTGAATCAGTTCACCTGGACACAACGTTAATTGACAGATACGTGTCATCATCATCTAAGTGACCTCTTCAGTCTCACCTCACTGCAAGTACTCCACCCTTATAAACAATACAGTGACTGCAGGTACCCCCACCCTTATAAACAATACAGTGACTGCAGGTGTCCCACCCTTATAAACAATAGTGGCATAACCACCCAAACCACCGACCAGTTTCATATGCAAATATGGGTGGGGCCATTAACCAGAGTTTCAATGGCCATGTGTACTATTCACAGAGGATTTGGGAATGTTTGCAATCACAGCATTGTGGTGACAGATGTACTCTTAGCCCCCCCCCCGGTTCAGAGATGGTCGTTCCCTCTTCACATAGGTGGCCTCGTTGACTCCCTGTTCAAACCAGTGTTTCTCCCTATCAAGGATGGTCACATCCTCATTCCTGAAAGAGTGGCCACTGGCCTGTAGATGGTGTAGACTGTGGAGTCCTGGCCTGGTGTGTTAGGGCCCTGACACACCAGGCTGACAGTCAGCCATCAGCTGATGTTGGGCCATCAGTGAGTGTCTGTGACCCTATTTTTCGCGGTGTCGCCCGCACCGTCAGTACTAGTTGGACCCCTGTCGGTAGTTTTTCGGTTGATTCAGCATGTTGAATCGGCGGAACCTGTCGGTGAGAGAGATCACTCTGATAAGCGAATCAGTGCAGAAGATACATGCTAGTTGGCCGTCGACTGTAGTCTTTGCGGTGTGTTCAAGTGCTACTTTTGGGCCCAGACAGCAGGTGACGTGAGGCGATGCAACAGCCGGCCTTCGTCGCCACTAGTCGGTTTGGTGTGTCTGGGCCCTTAGCTGTCCTGTGTTGTGCCATCCTCTATAGGGCTAGATATATAGGGGATAGCACAGGGATAGATAGCACAGGGATAGATAAAATAGTCTTGTTAATGGAAACACCCTTGATTTCATTTTAAAGTTTGCTCTATAAAGACATCAAGTGATCAACTCCAGCATTAATGTGCTCTCTCTGCTCCAGTGAAAATAGTAAGGAGCATTGTTCAGTTCAGCAGTTAGGTCCAAACATATAGGCCTACGCCCAGGCTAAACAATCTACCACTATTACTACTACTACTACTACTACTACTATTACTACTGCTACTACTACTACTACTACTGCTAGGGGCGCCACAGCAGATCATCCGTTTCCATCTCTTCCTGTCCTCTGCATCTTCCTCTGTCACACCAGCCACCTGCATGTCCTCCCTCACCACATCCATAAACCTCCTCTTTGGCCTTCCTCTTCTCCTCTTCCCTGGCAGCTCCATATTCAGCATCCTTCTCCCAATATACCCAGCATCCCTCGTCCACACATGTCCAAACCATCTCAATCTGTCTCTTGCTTTGTCTCCAAACCGTCCAACCTGAGCTGTCCCTCTAATATACTCGTTCCTAATCCTGTCCTTCTTCGTCACTCCCAATGAAAATCTTATCATCTTCACCTCTGCCACCTCCAGCTCCACCTCCTGTCTTTTCATCAGTGCCACTGTCTCCAAACCATACAACATAGCTGGTCTCACTACCATCTTGTAAACCTTCCCTTTAACTCTTGCTGGTACCCTTCTGTCACACATCACTCCTGACACTCTTCTCCACCCACTCCACCCTGCCTGCACTCTCTTCTTCACCTCTCTTCTGCACTCCCGTTACTTTGGACAGTTGACCCCAAGTATTTAAACTCATACGCCTTCGTCACCTCTCCTCCTTGCATCCTCACCATCCCACTGTCCTCCCTCTCATTCACGCATATGTATTCCATCTTGCTCCTACTGACTTTCATTCCTCTTCTCTCCAGTGCATACCTCCACCTCTCCAGGCTCTCCTCCACCTGCACCCTACTCTCACTACAGATCACAATGTCATCTGCAAACATGTTAGTCCACGGAGACTCCTGCCTGATCTCGTCCAGCAGGAGTCTCCGATGTATGATGCTGTTGTAAATAATCTAAATAACGTAATACAGCATATGCATCTTCTGTTACCACCAACAAAAATGTTTGGACACCAACAGATCTTTAATATTTGGAATCCGTAGTCCCATTTTTCTATTTTAATTAATGTATTATCTTTTTGACGTAAGATAAAATGTAACGACCTTGAGGGCAACACCCGCAACTCTGGATCTATTGAGCACTTTCTGAGGGTTTCGCTCCCTTAGGGTAAATATATCAACTCTTACCTAACAGGAGCAGTGGCTTAGGCTCCTCAGCTTCCTTGAGACTACCAACAGTCATTTTATGGGACGGCATGGCTCAGGAGGTCGGAAGGTCGCTGGTTCGATCCCAGGCTCCTCCTGAGAGTGTGTCAAAGTGTTCTTGAGCAAGACACTGAAGCCGTAACTGCTCCTGATAAGCAGGTTGGTGCCTTGCATGGCAGCCTGCACCATCAGTGTGTGAATGTGTGTGTGAATGTGAGGCATACACTGTAGAGCGCTTTTAGTGGTTGTAGACGAGAACAGCATTGGATAAATGCAGTCCATTTACCATGTAAACGAAAGAGAAGGATGCAAGTGACTTCACCAAAGACCAGAGACATCATAACGATAGGCTCAGTAGTGTGCTGAAGAGTATTCAGTAAGTAACGGGGTATAGAGTATAGAGTACCTACATGCTGAATAGTAACGGGGTGTAGAGTATAGAGTACCTACATACTGAATAGTAACAGGGTATAGAGTACCTACATGCTGAATAGTAACGGGGTATAGAGTACCTACATGCTGAATAGTAACGGGGTATAGAGTACCTACATACTCAGTAGTAACGGGGTATAGAGTACCTACATGCTGAACAGTAACGGGGTATAGAGTACCTACATGCTGAATAGTAACGGTGTATAGAGTACCTACATACTGAATAGTAGCGCAGTATAGAGTACCTACATGCTGAATAGTAACGGGGTATAGAGTATAGAGTACATACATACTGAATAGTAACTGGGTATAGAGTGTAGAGTACCTACATACTGAATAGTAACGGGGTATAGAGTACCTACATGCTGAATAGTAACGGGGTATAGAGTACCTACATACTGAATAGGAACGCGGTATAGAGTACCTACATGCTAAATAGTAACGGGGTATAGAGCATAGAGTACCTACATACTGAATAGTAACTGGGTATAGAGTATAGAGTACCTACATACTGAATAGTAACGGGGTATAGAGTACCTACATGCTGAATAGTAACGGGGTATAGAGTACCTACATACTGAATAGTAACGGGGTATAGAGTGCCTACATACTGAATAGTAACGGGGTATAGAGTACCTACATACTCAGTAGTAACGGGGTATAGAGTACCTACATGCTGAATAGTAACGGGGTATAGAGTACCTACATGCTGAATAGTAATGGTGTATAGAGTACCTACATACTGAATAGTAGCGCAGTATAGAGTACCTACATGCTGAATAGTAACGGGGTATAGAGTATAGAGTACATACATACTGAATAGTAACTGGGTATAGAGTATAGAGTACCTACATACTGAATAGTAACGGGGTATAGAGTACCTACATGCTGAATAGTAACGGGGTGTAGAGTATAGAGTACCTACATACTGAATAGTAACAGGGTATAGAGTACCTACATGCTGAATAGTAACGGGGTATAGAGTACCTACATGCTGAATAGTAACGGGGTATAGAGTACCTACATACTCAGTAGTAACGGGGTATAGAGTACCTACATGCTGAACAGTAACGGGGTATAGAGTACCTACATGCTGAATAGTAACGGTGTATAGAGTACCTACATACTGAATAGTAGCGCAGTATAGAGTACCTACATGCTGAATAGTAACGGGGTATAGAGTATAGAGTACATACATACTGAATAGTAACTGGGTATAGAGTGTAGAGTACCTACATACTGAATAGTAACGGGGTATAGAGTACCTACATGCTGAATAGTAACGGGGTATAGAGTACCTACATACTGAATAGGAACGCGGTATAGAGTACCTACATGCTAAATAGTAACGGGGTATAGAGCATAGAGTACCTACATACTGAATAGTAACTGGGTATAGAGTATAGAGTACCTACATACTGAATAGTAACGGGGTATAGAGTACCTACATGCTGAATAGTAACGGGGTATAGAGTACCTACATACTGAATAGTAACGGGGTATAGAGTGCCTACATACTGAATAGTAACGGGGTATAGAGTACCTACATACTCAGTAGTAACGGGGTATAGAGTACCTACATGCTGAATAGTAACGGGGTATAGAGTACCTACATGCTGAATAGTAATGGTGTATAGAGTACCTACATACTGAATAGTAGCGCAGTATAGAGTACCTACATGCTGAATAGTAACGGGGTATAGAGTATAGAGTACATACATACTGAATAGTAACTGGGTATAGAGTATAGAGTACCTACATACTGAATAGTAACGGGGTATAGAGTACCTACATGCTGAATAGTAACGGGGTATAGAGTACCTACATACTAAATAGTAACGGGGTATAGAGTACCTACATACTCAGTAGTAACGGGGTATAGAGTACCTACATGCTAAATAGTAACGGGGTATGGAGTACCTACATGCTGAATAGTAGCGCAGTATAGAGTACCTACATGCTGAATAGTAACGGGGTATAGAGTACCTACATGCTGAATAGTAACGGTGTATAGAGTACCTACATACTGAATAGTAGCGCAGCATAGAGTACCTACATGCTGAATAGTAACGGGGTATAGAGTATAGAGTACATACATACTGAATAGTAACTGGGTATAGAGTATAGAGTACCTACATACCTAATAGTAACGGGGTATAGAGTACCTACATGCTGAATAGTAACGGTGTATAGAGTACCTACATACTGAATAGTGGCGCAGTATAGAGTACCTACATGCTGAATAGTAACGGGGTATAGAGTATAGAGTACATACATACTGAATAGTAACTGGGTATATAGTATAGAGTACCTACATACTGAATAGTAACGCGGTATAGAGTACCTACATGCTAAATAGTAACGGGGTCTAGAGTATAGAGTATCTACATGCTGAATAGTAACAGGGTATAGAGTACCTACATACTGAATAGTAACGGGGTATAGAGTACCTACATACTCAGTAGTAACGGGGTATAGAGTACCTACAAGCTGAATAGTAACGGGGTATAGAGTACCTACATGCTGAATAGTAACGCTGTATAGAGTACCTACATGCTAAATAGTAACGGGGTATAGAGTATAGAGTACCTACATGCTGAATAGTAACGGGGTATAGAGTACCTACATGCTGAATAGTAACGGGGTATAGAGTACCTACATGCTGAATAGTAACGGGGTATAGAGTACCTACATGCTGAATAGTAACGGTGTATAGAGTACCTACATACTGAATAGTAGCGCAGTATAGAGTACCTACATGCTGAATAGTAACGGGGTATAAAGTACCTACATGCTGAATAGTAACAGTGTATAGAGTACCTACATACTGAATAGTAGCGCAGTATAGAGTACCTACATGCTGAATAGTAACGGGGTATAGAGTATAGAGAACATGCATACTGAATAGTAACTGGGTATAGAGTATAGAGTACCTACATACTGAATAGTAACGGGGTATAGAGTACCTACATGCTGAATAGCAACGGGGTATAGAGTACCTACATACTGAATAGGAACGCGGTATAGAGTACCTACATGCTAAATAGTAACGGGGTATAGAGTATAGAGTGCCTACATACTGAATAGTAACGGGGTATAGAGTACCTACATACTGAATAGTAACGGGGTATAGAGTACCCACATACTCAGTAGTAACGGGGTATAGAGTACCTACATGCTGAATAGTAACGGGGTATAGAGTACCTACATGCTGAATAGTAACGGTGTATAGAGTACCTACATGCTGAATAGTAGCGCAGTATAGAGTACCTACGTGCTGAATAGTAACGGGGTATAGAGTACCTACATGCTGAATAGTAACGGTGTATAGAGTACCTACATACTGAATAGTAGCGCAGTATAGAGTACCTACATGCTGAATAGTAACGGGGTATAGAGTACCTACATACTGAATAGTAGCGCAGTATAGAGTACCTACATGCTGAATAGTAACGGGGTATAGAGTACCTACATGCTGAATAGTAACGGTGTATAGAGTACATACATACTGAATAGTAACTGGGTATAGAGTATAGAGTACCTACATACTGAATAGTAACGGGGTATAGAGTACCTACATGCTGAATAGTAACGGGGTATAGAGTACCTACATACTGAATAGTAACGCGGTATAGAGTACCTACATGCTAAATAGTAACGGGGTATAGAGTATAGAGTACCTACATACTGAATAGTAACTGGGTATAGAGTATAGAGTACCTACATACTGAATAGTAACGGGGTATAGAGTACCTACATGCTGAATAGTAGCGCAGTATAGAGTACCTACATGCTGAATAGTAACGGGGTATAGAGTACCTACATGCTAAATAGTAACGGGGTATAGAGTATAGAGTACCTACATACTGAAAAGTAACGCGGTATAGAGTACCTACATGCTAAATAGTAACGGGGTATAGGGTATAGAGTACCTACATACTGAATAGTAACGGGGTATAGAGTACCTACATACTGAATAGTAACGCTGTATAGAGTACCTACATGCTAAATAGTAACGGGATATAGAGTACCTACATGCTGAATAGTAACGGTGTATAGAGTACCTACATACTGAATAGTAGCGCAGTATAGAGTACCTACATGCTGAATAGTAACGGTGTACAGAGTACCTACATACTGAATAGTAGCGCAGTATAGAGTACCTACATACTGAATAGTAACGGGGTATAGAGTATAGAGTACATACATACTGAATATTAACTGGGTATAGAGTATAGAGTACCTACATACTGAATAGTAAGGGGGTATAGAGTGCCTACATGCTGAATAGTAACGGGGTATAGAGTACCTACATACTGAATAGAAACGCGGTATAGAGTACCTACATGCTAAATAGTAACGGGGTATAGAGTATAGAGTACCTACATACTGAATAGTAACTGGGTATAGAGTATAGAGTACCTACATACTGAATAGGAACGCGGTATAGAGTACCTATATGCTAAATAGTAACGGGGTATAGAGTATAGAGTGCCTACATACTGAATAGTAACGGGGTATAGAGTACCTACATACTGAATAGTAACGGGGTATAGAGTACCCACATACTCAGTAGTAACGGGGTATAGAGTACCTACATGCTGAATAGTAACGGGGTATAGAGTACCTACATGCTGAATAGTAACGGTGTATAGAGTACCTACATGCTGAATAGTAGAGCAGTATAGAGTACCTACGTGCTGAATAGTAACGGGGTATAGAGTACCTACATGCTGAATAGTAACGGTGTATAGAGTACCTACATACTGAATAGTAGCGCAGTATAGAGTACCTACATGCTGAATAGTAACGGGGTATAGAGTACCTACATACTGAATAGTAACGGGGTATAGAGTACCTACATGCTGAATAGTAACGGTGTATAGAGTACATACATACTGAATAGTAACTGGGTATAGAGTATAGAGTACCTACATACTGAATAGTAACGGGGTATAGAGTACCTACATGCTGAATAGTAACGGGGTATAGAGTACCTACATACTGAATAGTAACGCGGTATAGAGTACCTACATGCTAAATAGTAACGGGGTATAGAGTATAGAGTACCTACATACTGAATAGTAACTGGGTATAGAGTATAGAGTACCTACATACTGAATAGTAACGGGGTATAGAGTACCTACATGCTGAATAGTAACGGGGTAAAGAGTATAGAGTACCTACATACTGAATAGTAACGCGGTATAGAGTACCTACATGCTAAATAGTAACGGGGTATAGAGTATAGAGTACCTACATACTGAATAGTAACGGGGTATAGAGTACCTACATACTGAATAGTAACGCTGTATAGAGTACCTACATGCTAAATAGTAACGGGATATAGAGTACCTACATGCTGAATAGTAACGGTGTATAGAGTACCTACATACTGAATAGTAGCGCAGTATAGAGTACCTACATGCTGAATAGTAACGGTGTACAGAGTACCTACATACTGAATAGTAGCGCAGTATAGAGTACCTACATACTGAATAGTAACGGGGTATAGAGTATAGAGTACATATATACTGAATATTAACTGGGTATAGAGTATAGAGTACCTACATACTGAATAGTAACGGGGTATAGAGTACCTACATACTGAATAGTAACGCTGTATAGAGTACCTACATGCTAAATAGTAACGGGGTATAGAGTATAGAGTACCTACATACTGAATAGTAACGGGGTATAGAGTACCTACATGCTGAATAGTAACGGGGTATAGAGTACCTACATACTGAATAGTAACGGGGTATAGAGTGCCTACATACTGAATAGTAACGGGGTATAGAGTACCTACATACTCAGTAGTAACGGGGTATAGAGTACCTACATGCTGAATAGTAACGGGGTATAGAGTACCTACATGCTGAATAGTAATGGTGTATAGAGTACCTACATACTGAATAGTAGCGCAGTATAGAGTACCTACATGCTGAATAGTAACGGGGTATAGAGTATAGAGTACATACATACTGAATAGTAACTGGGTATAGAGTATAGAGTACCTACATACTGAATAGTAACGGGGTATAGAGTACCTACATGCTGAATAGTAACGGGGTATAGAGTACCTACATACTGAATAGTAACGGGGTATAGAGTACCTACATACTCAGTAGTAACGGGGTATAGAGTACCTACATGCTAAATAGTAACGGGGTATGGAGTACCTACATGCTGAATAGTAGCGCAGTATAGAGTACCTACATGCTGAATAGTAACGGGGTATAGAGTACCTACATGCTGAATAGTAACGGTGTATAGAGTACCTACATACTGAATAGTAGCGCAGCATAGAGTACCTACATGCTGAATAGTAACGGGGTATAGAGTATAGAGTACATACATACTGAATAGTAACTGGGTATAGAGTATAGAGTACCTACATACCTAATAGTAACGGGGTATAGAGTACCTACATGCTGAATAGTAACGGTGTATAGAGTACCTACATACTGAATAGTGGCGCAGTATAGAGTACCTACATGCTGAATAGTAACGGGGTATAGAGTATAGAGTACATACATACTGAATAGTAACTGGGTATATAGTATAGAGTACCTACATACTGAATAGTAACGCGGTATAGAGTACCTACATGCTAAATAGTAACGGGGTCTAGAGTATAGAGTATCTACATGCTGAATAGTAACAGGGTATAGAGTACCTACATACTGAATAGTAACGGGGTATAGAGTACCTACATACTCAGTAGTAACGGGGTATAGAGTACCTACAAGCTGAATAGTAACGGGGTATAGAGTACCTACATGCTGAATAGTAACGCTGTATAGAGTACCTACATGCTAAATAGTAACGGGGTATAGAGTATAGAGTACCTACATGCTGAATAGTAACGGGGTATAGAGTACCTACATGCTGAATAGTAACGGGGTATAGAGTACCTACATGCTGAATAGTAACGGGGTATAGAGTACCTACATGCTGAATAGTAACGGTGTATAGAGTACCTACATACTGAATAGTAGCGCAGTATAGAGTACCTACATGCTGAATAGTAACGGGGTATAAAGTACCTACATGCTGAATAGTAACAGTGTATAGAGTACCTACATACTGAATAGTAGCGCAGTATAGAGTACCTACATGCTGAATAGTAACGGGGTATAGAGTATAGAGAACATGCATACTGAATAGTAACTGGGTATAGAGTATAGAGTACCTACATACTGAATAGTAACGGGGTATAGAGTACCTACATGCTGAATAGCAACGGGGTATAGAGTACCTACATACTGAATAGGAACGCGGTATAGAGTACCTACATGCTAAATAGTAACGGGGTATAGAGTATAGAGTGCCTACATACTGAATAGTAACGGGGTATAGAGTACCTACATACTGAATAGTAACGGGGTATAGAGTACCCACATACTCAGTAGTAACGGGGTATAGAGTACCTACATGCTGAATAGTAACGGGGTATAGAGTACCTACATGCTGAATAGTAACGGTGTATAGAGTACCTACATGCTGAATAGTAGCGCAGTATAGAGTACCTACGTGCTGAATAGTAACGGGGTATAGAGTACCTACATGCTGAATAGTAACGGTGTATAGAGTACCTACATACTGAATAGTAGCGCAGTATAGAGTACCTACATGCTGAATAGTAACGGGGTATAGAGTACCTACATACTGAATAGTAGCGCAGTATAGAGTACCTACATGCTGAATAGTAACGGGGTATAGAGTACCTACATGCTGAATAGTAACGGTGTATAGAGTACATACATACTGAATAGTAACTGGGTATAGAGTATAGAGTACCTACATACTGAATAGTAACGGGGTATAGAGTACCTACATGCTGAATAGTAACGGGGTATAGAGTACCTACATACTGAATAGTAACGCGGTATAGAGTACCTACATGCTAAATAGTAACGGGGTATAGAGTATAGAGTACCTACATACTGAATAGTAACTGGGTATAGAGTATAGAGTACCTACATACTGAATAGTAACGGGGTATAGAGTACCTACATGCTGAATAGTAGCGCAGTATAGAGTACCTACATGCTGAATAGTAACGGGGTATAGAGTACCTACATGCTAAATAGTAACGGGGTATAGAGTATAGAGTACCTACATACTGAATAGTAACGCGGTATAGAGTACCTACATGCTAAATAGTAACGGGGTATAGAGTATAGAGTACCTACATACTGAATAGTAACGGGGTATAGAGTACCTACATACTGAATAGTAACGCTGTATAGAGTACCTACATGCTAAATAGTAACGGGATATAGAGTACCTACATGCTGAATAGTAACGGTGTATAGAGTACCTACATACTGAATAGTAGCGCAGTATAGAGTACCTACATGCTGAATAGTAACGGTGTACAGAGTACCTACATACTGAATAGTAGCGCAGTATAGAGTACCTACATACTGAATAGTAACGGGGTATAGAGTATAGAGTACATACATACTGAATATTAACTGGGTATAGAGTATAGAGTACCTACATACTGAATAGTAAGGGGGTATAGAGTGCCTACATGCTGAATAGTAACGGGGTATAGAGTACCTACATACTGAATAGAAACGCGGTATAGAGTACCTACATGCTAAATAGTAACGGGGTATAGAGTATAGAGTACCTACATACTGAATAGTAACTGGGTATAGAGTATAGAGTACCTACATACTGAATAGGAACGCGGTATAGAGTACCTATATGCTAAATAGTAACGGGGTATAGAGTATAGAGTGCCTACATACTGAATAGTAACGGGGTATAGAGTACCTACATACTGAATAGTAACGGGGTATAGAGTACCCACATACTCAGTAGTAACGGGGTATAGAGTACCTACATGCTGAATAGTAACGGGGTATAGAGTACCTACATGCTGAATAGTAACGGTGTATAGAGTACCTACATGCTGAATAGTAGAGCAGTATAGAGTACCTACGTGCTGAATAGTAACGGGGTATAGAGTACCTACATGCTGAATAGTAACGGTGTATAGAGTACCTACATACTGAATAGTAGCGCAGTATAGAGTACCTACATGCTGAATAGTAACGGGGTATAGAGTACCTACATACTGAATAGTAGCGCAGTATAGAGTACCTACATGCTGAATAGTAACGGGGTATAGAGTACCTACATGCTGAATAGTAACGGTGTATAGAGTACATACATACTGAATAGTAACTGGGTATAGAGTATAGAGTACCTACATACTGAATAGTAACGGGGTATAGAGTACCTACATGCTGAATAGTAACGGGGTATAGAGTACCTACATACTGAATAGAAACGCGGTATAGAGTACCTACATGCTAAATAGTAACGGGGTATAGAGTATAGAGTACCTACATACTGAATAGTAACTGGGTATAGAGTATAGAGTACCTACATACTGAATAGTAACGGGGTATAGAGTACCTACATGCTGAATAGTAACGGGGTAAAAAGTATAGAGTACATACATCCTGAATAGTAACTGGGTATAGAGTATAGAGTACCTACATACTGAATAGTAACGGTGTATAGAGTACCTACATACTGAATAGTAGCGCAGTATAGAGTACCTACATACTGAATAGTAACGGGGTATAGAGTATAGAGTACATACATACTGAATATTAACTGGGTATAGAGTATAGAGTACCTACATACTGAATAGTAAGGGGGTATAGAGTACCTACATGCTGAATAGTAACGGGGTATAGAGTACCTACATGCTGAATAGTAACGGGGTATAGAGTACCTACATACTCAGTAGTAACGGGGTATAGAGTACCTACATGCTGAATAGTAACGGGGTATGTAGTACCTACATGCTGAATAGTAGCGCAGTATAGAGTACCTACATGCTGAATAGTAACGGGGTATAGAGTACCTACATGCTGAATAGTAACGGTGTATAGAGTACCTACATACTGAATAGTAGCGCAGTATAGAGTACCTACATGCTGAATAGTAACGGGGTATCGAGAATAGAGTACATACATACTGAATAGTAACTGGGTATAGAGTATAGAGTACCTACATACCTAATAGTAACGGGGTATAGAGTACCTACATGCTGAATAGTAACGGGGTATGTAGTACCTACATGCTGAATAGTAGCGCAGTATAGAGTACCTACATGCTGAATAGTAGCGCAGTATAGAGTACCTACATGCTGAATAGTAACGGGGTATAGAGTACCTACATGCTAAATAGTAACGGGGTATAGAGTATAGAGTACCTACATACTGAATAGTAACGCGGTATAGAGTACCTACATGCTAAATAGTAACGGGGTATAGAGTATAGAGTACCTACATACTGAATAGTAACGCGGTATAGAGTACCTACATGCTAAATAGTAACGGGATATAGAGTACCTACATGCTGAATAGTAACGGTGTATAGAGTACCTACATACTGAATAGTAGCGCAGTATAGAGTACCTACATGCTGAATAGTAACGGTGTATAGAGTACCTACATACTGAATAGTAGCGCAGTATAGAGTACCTACATACTGAATAGTAATGGGGTATAGAGTATAGAGTACATACATACTGAATATTAACTGGGTATAGAGTATAGAGTACCCACATACTGAATAGTAACTGGGTATAGAGTATAGAGTACCTACATACTGAATAGTAACGGGGTATAGAGTACCTACATGCTGAATAGTAACGGGGTATAGAGTACCTACATACTCAGTAGTAACGGGGTATAGAGTACCTACATGCTGAACAGTAACGGCGTATAGAGTACCTACATGCTGAATAGTAACGGTGTATAGAGTACCTACATGCTGAATAGTAACGGGGTATAGAGTATAGAGTACATACATACTGAATAGTAACTGGGTATAGAGTATAGAGTACCTACATACTGAATAGTAACGGGGTATAGAGTACCTACATGCTGAATAGTAACGGGGTATAGAGTACCTACATACTGAATAGAAACGCGGTATAGAGTACCTACACGCTAAATAGTAACGGGGTATAGAGTATACAGTACCTACATACTGAATAGTAACTGGGTATAGAGTATAGAGTACCTACATACTGAATAGTAACGGGGTATAGAGTACCTACATGCTGAATAGTAACGGTGTATAGAGTACCTACATACTGACTAGTAACGGGGTATAGAGTACCTACATGCTGAATAGTAACGGGGTATGTAGTACCTACATGCTGAATAGTAGCGCAGTATAGAGTACCTACATGCTGAATAGTAACGGGGTATAGAGTACCTACATGCTGAATAGTAACGGTGTATAGAGTACCTACATACTGAATAGTAGCGCGGTATAGAGTACCTACATGCTAAATAGTAACGGGGTATAGAGTATAGAGTACCTACATGCTGGATAGTAACGGTGTATAGAGTACCTACATACTGAATAGTAGCGCAGTATAGAGTACCTACATGCTGAATAGTAACGGGGTATAGAGTATAGAGTACCTACATACTGAATAGTAACTGGGTATAGAGTATAGAGTATCTACATACTGAATAGTAACGGGGTATAGAGTACCTACATGCTGAATAGTAACGGGGTATAGAGTACCTACATGCTGAATAGTAACGGTGTATAGAGTACCTACATACTGAATAGTAGCGCAGTATAGAGTACCTACATGCTGAATAGTAACCGGGTAAAGAGTATAGAGTACATACATACTGAATAGTAACTGGGTATAGAGTACCTACATGCTGAATAGTAACGGGATATAGAGTACCTACATACTGAATAGTAACGGGGTATAGAGTACCTACATACTCAGTAGTAACGGGGTATAGAGTACCTACATGCTGAATAGTAACGGGGTATGTAGTACCTACATGCTGAATAGTAGCGCAGTATAGAGTACCTACATGCTGAATAGTAACGGGGTATAGAGTACCTACATGCTGAATAGTAACGGTGTATAGAGTACCTATATACTGAATAGTAGCGCAGTATAGAGTACCTACATGCTGAATAGTAACGGGGTATCGAGAATAGAGTACATACATACTGAATAGTAACTGGGTATAGAGTATAGAGTACCTACATACCTAATAGTAACGGGGTATAGAGTACCTACATGCTGAATAGTAACGGGGTATGTAGTACCTACATGCTGAATAGTAGCGCAGTATAGAGTACCTACATGCTGAATAGTAGCGCAGTATAGAGTACCTACATGCTGAATAGTAACGGGGTATAGAGTACCTACATGCTAAATAGTAACGGGGTATAGAGTATAGAGTACCTACATACTGAATAGTAACGCGGTATAGAGTACCTACATGCTAAATAGTAACGGGGTATAGAGTATAGAGTACCTACATACTGAATAGTAACGCGGTATAGAGTACCTACATGCTGAATAGTAACGGGGTATAGAGTACCTACATACTGAATAGTAACGCGGTATAGAGTACCTACATGCTGAACAGTAACGGGGTATAGAGTACCTACATGCTGAATAGTAACGGTGTATAGAGTACCTACATGCTGAATAGTAACGGGGTATAGAGTATAGAGTACATACATACTGAATAGTAACTGGGTATAGAGTATAGAGTACCTACATACTGAATAGTAACGGCGTATAGAGTACCTACATGCTGAATAGTAACGGGGTATAGAGTACCTACATACTGAATAGAAACGCGGTATAGAGTACCTACATGCTAAATAGTAACGGGGTATAGAGTATAGAGTACCTACATACTGAATAGTAACTGGGTATAGAGTATAGAGTACCTACATACTGAATAGTAACGGGGTATAGAGTACCTACATGCTGAATAGTAACGGGGTAAAAAGTATAGAGTACATACATCCTGAATAGTAACTGGGTATAGAGTATAGAGTACCTACATACTGAATAGTAACTGGGTATAGAGTATAGAGTACCTACATACTGAATAGTAACGGGGTATAGAGTACCTACATGCTGAATAGTAACGGGATATAGAGTACCTACATACTGAATAGTAACGGGGTATAGAGTACCTACATACTCAGTAGTAACGGGGTATAGAGTACCTACATGCTGAATAGTAACGGGGTATGTAGTACCTACATGCTGAATAGTAGCGCAGTATAGAGTACCTACATGCTGAATAGTAACGGGGTATAGAGTACCTACATACTCAGTAGTAACGGGGTATAGAGTACCTACATGCTGAATAGTAACGGGGTATGTAGTACCTACATGCTGAATAGTAGCGCAGTATAGAGTACCTACATGCTGAATAGTAACGGGGTATAGAGTACCTACATGCTGAATAGTAACGGTGTATAGAGTACCTACATACTGAATAGTAGCGCAGTATAGAGTACCTACATGCTGAATAGTAACGGGGTATCGAGAATAGAGTACATACATACTGAATAGTAACTGGGTATAGAGTATAGAGTACCTACATACCTAATAGTAACGGGGTATAGTGTACCTACATGCTGAATAGTAACGGGGTATGTAGTACCTACATGCTGAATAGTAGCGCAGTATAGAGTACCTACATGCTGAATAGTAGCGCAGTATAGAGTACCTACATGCTGAATAGTAACGGGGTATAGAGTACCTACATGCTAAATAGTAACGGGGTATAGAGTATAGAGTACCTACATACTGAATAGTAACGCGGTATAGAGTACCTACATGCTAAATAGTAACGGGGTATAGAGTATAGAGTACCTACATACTGAATAGTAACGCGGTATAGAGTACCTACATGCTAAATAGTAACGGGATATAGAGTACCTACATGCTGAATAGTAACGGTGTATAGAGTACCTACATACTGAATAGTAGCGCAGTATAGAGTACCTACATGCTGAATAGTAACGGTGTATAGAGTACCTACATACTGAATAGTAGCGCAGTATAGAGTACCTACATACTGAATAGTAACGGGGTATAGAGTATAGAGTACATACATACTGAATATTAACTGGGTATAGAGTATAGAGTACCCACATACTGAATAATAACAGGGTATAGAGTACCTACATGCTGAATAGTAACGGGGTATAGAGTACCTACATACTCAGTAGTAACGGGGTATAGAGTACCTACATGCTGAACAGTAACGGGGTATAGAGTACCTACATGCTGAAAAGTAACGGTGTATAGAGTACCTACATGCTGAATAGTAACGGGGTATAGAGTATAGAGTACATACATACTGAATAGTAACTGGGTATAGAGTATAGAGTACCTACATACTGAATAGTAACGGGGTATAGAGTACCTACATGCTGAATAGTAACGGGGTATAGAGTACCTACATACTGAATAGAAACGCGGTATAGAGTACCTACACGCTAAATAGTAACGGGGTATAGAGTATACAGTACCTACATACTGAATAGTAACTGGGTATAGAGTATAGAGTACCTACATACTGAATAGTAACGGGGTATAGAGTACCTACATGCTGAATAGTAACGGGGTATAGAGTACCTACATACTGAATAGTAACGGGGTATAGAGTACCTACATGCTGAATAGTAACGGGGTATGTAGTACCTACATGCTGAATAGTAGCGCAGTATAGAGTACCTACATGCTGAATAGTAACGGGGTATAGAGTACCTACATGCTGAATAGTAACGGTGTATAGAGTACCTACATACTGAATAGTAGCGCGGTATAGAGTACCTACATGCTGAATAGTAACGGTGTATAGAGTACCTACATACTGAATAGTAGCGCAGTATAGAGTACCTACATGCTGAATAGTAACGGGGTATAGAGTATAGAGTACCTACATACTGAATAGTAACTGGGTATAGAGTATAGAGTATCTACATACTGAATAGTAACGGGGTATAGAGTACCTACATGCTGAATAGTAACGGGGTATAGAGTACCTACATGCTGAATAGTAACGGTGTATAGAGTACCTACATACTGAATAGTAGCGCAGTATAGAGTACCTACATGCTGAATAGTAGCCGGGTAAAGAGTATAGAGTACATACATACTGAATAGGAACTGGGTATAGAGTACCTACATGCTGAATAGTAACGGGATATAGAGTACCTACATACTGAATAGTAACGGGGTATAGAGTACCTACATACTCAGTAGTAACGGGGTATAGAGTACCTACATGCTGAATAGTAACGGGGTATGTAGTACCTACATGCTGAATAGTAGCGCAGTATAGAGTACCTACATGCTGAATAGTAACGGGGTATAGAGTACCTACATGCTGAATAGTAACGGTGTATAGAGTACCTACATACTGAATAGTAGCGCAGTATAGAGTACCTACATGCTGAATAGTAACGGGGTATCGAGAATAGAGTACATACATACTGAATAGTAACTGGGTATAGAGTATAGAGTACCTACATACCTAATAGTAACGGGGTATAGAGTACCTACACTACCGTTCAAAAGTTTGGGATCACCCAAACAATTTTGTGTTTTCCATGAAAAGTCACACTTATTCACCACCATATGTTGTGAAATGAATAGAAAATAGAGTCAAGACATTGACAAGGTTAGAAATAATGATTTGTATTTGAAATAAGATTTTTTTTACATCAAACTTTGCTTTCGTCAAAGAATCCTCCATTTGCAGCAATTACAGCATTGCAGACCTTTGGCATTCTAGCTGTTAATTTGTTGAGGTAATCTGGAGAAATTGCACCCCACGCTTCCAGAAGCAGCTCCCACAAGTTGGATTGGTTGGATGGGCACTTCTTTGAGCAGATTGAGTTTCTGGAGCATCACATTTGTGGGGTCAATTAAATGCTCAAAATGGCCAGAAAAAGAGAACTTTCATCTGAAACTCGACAGTCTATTCTTGTTCTTAGAAATGAAGGCTATTCCATGCGAGAAATTGCTAAGAAATTGAAGATTTCCTACACCGGTGTGTACTACTCCCTTCAGAGGACAGCAAAAACAGGCTCTAACCAGAGTAGAAAAAGAAGTGGGAGGCCGCGTTGCACAACTGAGCAAGAAGATAAGTACATTAGAGTCTCTAGTTTGAGAAACAGACGCCTCACAGGTCCCCAACTGGCATCTTCATTAAATAGTACCTGTTAGAGCCTGTTTGTGCTGTCCTCTGAAGGGAGTAGTACACACCGGTGTAGGAAATCTTCAATTTCTTAGCAATTTCTCGCATGGAATAGCCTTCATTTCTAAGAACAAGAATAGACTGTCGAGTTTCAGATGAAAGTTCTCTTTTTCTGGCCATTTTGAGCGTTTAATTGACCCCACAAATGTGATGCTCCAGAAACTCAATCTGCTCAAAGAAGTGCCCATCCAACCAATCCAACTTGTGGGAGCTGCTTCTGGAAGCGTGGGGTGCAATTTCTCCAGATTACCCTACAAATTAACAGCTAGAATGCCAAAGGTCTGCAATGCTGTAATTGCTGCAAATGGAGGATTCTTTGACGAAAGCAAAGTTTGATGTAAAAAAAATCTTATTTCAAATACAAATCATTATTTCTAACCTTGTCAATGTCTTGACTCTATTTTCTATTCATTTCACAACATATGGTGGTGAATAAGTGTGACTTTTCATGGAAAACACGAAATTGTTTGGGTGATCCCAAACTTTTGAACGGTAGTGTACATGCTGAATAGTAACGGGGTATGTAGTACCTACATGCTGAATAGTAGCGCAGTATAGAGTACCTACATGCTGAATAGTAGCGCAGTATAGAGTACCTACATGCTGAATAGTAACGGGGTATAGAGTACCTACATGCTAAATAGTAACGGGGTATAGAGTATAGAGTACCTACATACTGAATAGTAACGCGGTATAGAGTACCTACATGCTAAATAGTAACGGGGTATAGAGTATAGAGTACCTACATACTGAATAGTAACGCGGTATAGAGTACCTACATGCTAAATAGTAACGGGATATAGAGTACCTACATGCTGAATAGTAACGGTGTATAGAGTACCTACATACTGAATAGTAGCGCAGTATAGAGTACCTACATGCTGAATAGTAACGGTGTATAGAGTACCTACATACTGAATAGTAGCGCAGTATAGAGTACCTACATACTGAATAGTAACGGGGTATAGAGTATAGAGTACATACATACTGAATATTAACTGGGTATAGAGTATAGAGTACCTACATACTGAATAGTAACAGGGTATAGAGTACCTACATGCTGAATAGTAACGGGGTATAGAGTACCTACATACTCAGTAGTAACGGGGTATAGAGTACCTACATGCTGAACAGTAACGGGGTATAGAGTACCTACATGCTGAATAGTAACGGTGTATAGAGTACCTACATGCTGAATAGTAACGGGGTATAGAGTATAGAGTACATACATACTGAATAGTAACTGGGTATAGAGTATAGAGTACCTACATACTGAATAGTAACGGGGTATAGAGTACCTACATGCTGAATAGTAACGGGGTATAGAGTACCTACATACTGAATAGAAACGCGGTATAGAGTACCTACACGCTAAATAGTAACGGGGTATAGAGTATACAGTACCTACATACTGAATAGTAACTGGGTATAGAGTATGGAGTACCTACATACTGAATAGTAACGGGGTATAGAGTACCTACATGCTGAATAGTAACGGGGTATAGAGTACCTACATACTGAATAGTAACGGGGTATAGAGTACCTACATGCTGAATAGTAACGGGGTATGTAGTACCTACATGCTGAATAGTAGCGCAGTATAGAGTACCTACATGCTGAATAGTAACGGGGTATAGAGTACCTACATGCTGAATAGTAACGGTGTATAGAGTACCTACATGCTAAATAGTAACGGGGTATAGAGTATAGAGTACCTACATGCTGAATAGTAACGGTGTATAGAGTACCTACATACTGAATAGTAGCGCAGTATAGAGTACCTACATGCTGAATAGTAACGGGGTATAGAGTATAGAGTACCTACATACTGAATAGTAACTGGGTATAGAGTATAGAGTATCTACATACTGAATAGTAACGGGGTATAGAGTACCTACATGCTGAATAGTAACGGGGTATAGAGTACCTACATACTGAATAGTAACGCGGTATAGAGTACCTACATGCTAAATAGTAACGGGGTATAGAGTACCTACATACTGAATAGTAACGCGGTATAGAGTACCTACATGCTAAATAGTAACGGGGTATAGAGTATAGAATACCTACATACTGAATAGTAACGGGGTATAGAGTATAGAGTACCTACATACTGAATAGTAACGGGGTATAGAGTACCTACATACTGAATAGTAACGCTGTATAGAGTACCTACATGCTAAATAGTAACTGGGTATAGAGTATAGAGTACCTACATACTGAATAGTAACTGGGTATAGAGTATAGAGTACCTACATACTGAATAGTAACGGGGTATAGAGTACCTACATGCTGAATAGTAACGGGATATAGAGTACCTACATACTGAATAGTAACGCGGTATAGAGTACCTACATGCTGAATAGTAACGGGATATAGAGTACCTACATACTGAATAGTAACGCGGTATAGAGTACCTACATGCTAAATAGTAACGGGGTATAGAGTACCTACATACTGAATAGTAACGCGGTATAGAGTACCTATATGCTAAATAGTAACGGGGTATAGAGTATAGAATACCTACATACTGAATAGTAACGGGGTATAGAGTATAGAGTACCTACATACTGAATAGTAACGGGGTATAGAGTACCTACATACTGAATAGTAACGCTGTATAGAGTACCTACATGCTAAATAGTAACGGGGTATAGAGTATAGAGTACCTACATACTGAATAGTAACTGGGTATAGAGTATAGAGTACCTACATACTGAATAGTAACGGGGTATAGAGTACCTACATGCTGAATAGTAACGGGATATAGAGTACCTACATACTGAATAGTAACGCGGTATAGAGTACCTACATGCAGAATAGTAACGGGATATAGAGTACATACATGCTGAATAGTAACGCGGTATAGAGTACCTACATGCTAAATAGTAACGGGGTATAGAGTATAGAGTACCTACATACTGAATAGTAACGGGGTATAGAGTATAGAGTACCTACATACTGAATAGTAACGGGGTATAGAGTATAGGGTACCTACATACTGAATAGTAACGGGGTATAGAGTACCTACATACTGAATAGTAACGGGGTAGAGTATAGAGTACATACATACTGAATAGTAACTGGGTATAGAGTATAGAGTACCTACATACTGAATAGTAACGGGGTATATAGTATAGAGTACCTACATGCTGAATAGTAACGGGGTATAGAGTACCTACATGCTGAATAGTAACGGGGTATAGAGTACCTACATGCTGAATAGTAACGGGGTATAGAGTACCTACATACTGAATAGTAGCGCAGTATAGAGTACCTACATGCTGAATAGTAACGGGGTATAGAGTACCTACATGCTGAATAGTAACGGGGTATAGAGTACCTACATGCTGAATAGTAACGGGGTATAGAGTACCTACATGCTAAATAGTAACGGGGTATAGAGTATAGAGTACCTACATACTGAATAGTAACGGGGTATAGAGTATAGAGTACCTACATACTGAATAGTAACGGGGTATAGAGTACCTACATACTGAATAGTAACGGGGTAGAGTATAGAGTACATACATACTGAATAGTAACTGGGTATAGAGTATAGAGTACCTACATACTGAATAGTAACGGGATATAGAGTATAGAGTACCTACATACTGAATAGTAACGGGGTATAGAGTATAGAGTACCTACATGCTGAATAGTAACGGGGTATAAAGTACCTACATGCTGAATAGTAACGGGGTATAGAGTACCTACATACTGAAGAGTACTGTTCATATGTAAATGTGACTTATCTGTGGAGTACACAACATTACGTATGCTTTATATTCTAAACACAATGTTCATCATGTACATCGGGTTATATTTACTTACCCCCCCCTTTTCTCCCCAATTGTACTTGGCCAATTGCCCCACTCTTCCGAGCCGTCCTGGTCGCTGCTCCCCCCCTCTGCTGATCCGGGGAGGGCTGTAGACTACCACATGCCTCCTCCCATACATGTGGAGTCACCAGCTGCTTCTTTTCACCTGACAGTGAGGAGTTTCACCAGGGGGATATAGCGCGTGGGAGGATAACGCTGCCCCCCCCCCCGTCTCCCCGGAATAGGCGCCCCGGGTAACCAGAGGAGGCGATGGTGGAGCGACCAGGACACACACCCACATCCGGCTTCTCACCTGCAGAAACGGCCAATTGTGTCTGTAGGGACGCCCGACCACCAAGCTGGAGGTAACGCGGGGATTCGAACCGGCGATCCCCGTGTTGGTAGGCAACAGAATAGACCGCCACGCCACCCGGACGCTTTTATTTAAATTTTTACTGAGTTACAACTACAAAAATGCCACCATCTTATATAATACCTTTGTGTGTGTGTGTGTGTGTGTGTGTGTGTGTGTGTGCGTGCGTGTGTTTGTGTGTATGCGTGTTTGTGTGTGTGGTTGTGTGTGTGTGTGTGCGTGTTTGTGTTTGTGTGTGTGTGTGTGGTTGTGTGTGTGTGTGTGTGTGTGTGTGTGGTTGTGTGTGTGTGGTTGTATGGGCGCTATAATGGTGTGTTCCTCCTGCAGGCTGGCACTTGGCTACACAGGACCTTTTTGTGTGTCTTTTTCTGATCAATTAAAAGCTGCCACTGAAGTCTAATTGTGTTAATGTATCACAACATAGAAAATAAAAGACCCCCGCCCACCTCCCCATGCTGGGTTGTTCCTAAACACGACCAGTTAGATCTGTGACCTGTTCTGCCTTTCAGAAATTAACCTATTGTCCTCCTGCCACCTCTGTTAAACGGACTCCTCTAATGAGACAGGCCAGCCCATCGCTCCCCTGCAGGAGCTCTGCAGGAGCTCCGCAGCGCCCTCATCAGACACACCGCGCAACGGGCAGATTAAATTGAAGTGAAATATGGAAACATTTGGCTATTGTGTGCATGTGATGAGAGTCACTGTAACCCTGAAAACACACGTGACTGACTGACTGACTGACTCTCTTCTGTAGTAATGGAACGTAATGAAAATGATTGCAATTGAGTTCTTGTTTTAGTAATTGCAATACTAATGTTTACTGAAAACTGGCTCATGCTAAGAATGAAGCTAACCTGTGGTGGAGTTTCTTCTCGGTGGTTTATTGTTCGGCAGTCCAGGAGTCCTACACCGCTAGTAAAGCCTGACTCGACAATCAAATTGATGATAACAACTACATATTCTGAAGATGCACATCTTAAAAGTTATGAAATGGCGTCCGGGAGGCGTGGCGGTCTATTCTGTTGCCTACCAACACGGGGATCGCGGGTTCGAATCCCCGTGTGACCTCCGGCTTGGTCGGGCGTCCCTACAGACACAATTGGCCATGTCTGCGGGTGGGAAGCCGGATGTGGGTGTGTCCTGGTCGTTGTACTAGCGCCTCCTCTGGTGGGTCGGGGCACTTGTTCGGGGGGGGGACTGGAGGGAATAGCGTGATCCTCCTACGCGCTACGTCCCCCTGGTGAAACTCCTCACTGTCAGGTGAAAAGAAGCGGCTGGCGCCTCCACGTGTATGGGAGGAGGCGTGTGGTAGTCTGCAGCCCTCCCCGGATTGGCAGAGGGGGTGGAGCAGCGACCGGCATGGCTCAGAAAAATGGGGTAATTAGCTGGATACAATTGGGGGGGGGGGGGTTATAAAGTCAGTGTTTTATAAAAGAAAAGCCATGCTAAGTGCTGTTGGGCATCAGGTGTTGTGCTTCACGGTGCTGCGACTTGACCCTCGCTCCTCAGGCATAAAGGGGTCGTGTGCACACCACTGTGGTGCACGGCGGTACCAACAGCAGGTTTTGGTACAGAAGTTGTTTGGTGCAGATGAGGAGCGTGTTGCTGCTCGCTGTCCTGGCCCGTAATGGATTTCTGGTTTGCTGTTGTTAATCATCTTTGTGAGTTCCGCTGGCCTCCGCTTTGATGTGTGCACCTTGGACCTCGCATGAACTGAGATGAACTCGGGGGGGGGGGGGGGGGGGGGTTTGCATCTGGTTTTTGTGATCACTGTGAATGAATAACAGGTGTCAGCCAGGACGTTGTGGTGTGCTGAGCTTAGAGGAGCAAGTAGGAGGGAAACACCTGACAAACCGAGCTGTGCATTATGGCTCCAGCCTACTTGACAACTACAGGAACTCTGAGCCTGAATGGCTGCCAGCGATTTGTTTGCAAATACCTTCTTTCAACAATAGGGGTGGTAAGAGAGGAAGACGTACAGCGAATCAGAGACACATCTCGGCTGTTATCGACTCCTGCATCACTCAGCCCACTGGAAGTTTAGCTGTCTTCTTTGGATCGTCAGGTTTGTTATGTTTTGCAAAGGATTTTTTGTGGTTTATGAGTTAAAAAAAGAGATTACCCAATATGGAGCGAGCATAAGAGGCCCATTTCCCCTACATGGACGAGGCGGGCAGGAGGCCTCTCGTTCCCCTCAGAAAGCGGTATTGGTGAGTGTTGACATGAGGGCTGTGTGATATCATTTTACGCTGCTCCCACACAGCCGTGTGTCTCCTGCGCCATTATTTTCCAGCTGTCATCATAAGAACGTTGCTTTAAATGTCTTGTCAGCAACACCCCTTAAATTCACTCTTATCTAGAATGGGGTATGCTTACCACCTGATCGTGAACGTTTCAACTGTTGAGAAAACTGTTTCAAATGGTCTTTGTAAAGTATTTCTTTGCGTACATTATGTCGAGAGTTTCAGCAGTTTAACCAATGGCAGCCATGGCGTAGGCACTGCCTTATACAATGTTCTTTTCTCTTATGTTTCGTTATCGCAGCAGGCCTATGTGTCCTCCGGCCACCAGATGGCGCCCCCCAGTCCCAACACCAACAGCAGCAGCACCAGCAGTGGAGGGGGCGGGGAACAGCTGAGTAAAACTAATCTGTATATCCGTGGCCTCCACCCTGGGACCACAGACCAAGACCTAATCAAGCTCTGCCAACCGTGAGTCATTTATAGTTGTTGTTTGAAAAGAAATAAAGAAAGAGGGCATGCCGAGCCCTCACGTGTGTATTTTAAGTTTTGCGAGAGTAAAATAAGTGAGGTAAAAGTGGAAAGTGGGGTAAGAAGGAGGTCGCCACATCCCAGCCTCCCACCCACCATGTTAAAGTGCAGAATATGTCTGTCAACAAGTTGGACCACCAGGATTCGATGTGATGACCCCACGTCCTGGCCAAAGTCAAATGATGGCTGTGGTAGAACTGTATAAACACCTACAGAGCAAACAACCTGTGAGCATGAAACAGTGTACTGAACTGGCTGAAACTATATGTGCTGAACTGACTGAAACAGTCTACTGCACTGACTGAAACTGTGTACTAAACTGACTGAAACAGTGTACTGAACTGACTGAAACTGCGTACTGAACTGAATGAAGCTGTGTACTGAACTGACTGAAACTGTGTATTGAACTGACTGAAACAGTGTACTGAACTGACTGAAACAGGGTACTGAACTGACTGAAACTGTGTACTGAACTGACTGAAACTGCATACTGAACTGAATGAAACTATGTGCTGAACTGACTGAAACAGTCTACTGAACTGACTGAAACAGTGTACTGAACTGACTGAAACAGTGTACTGAACTGACTGAAACTGCGTACTGAACTGACTGAAACAGGGTACTGAACTGACTGAAACTGTGTACTGAACTGACTGAAACTGTGTACTGAACTGACTGAAACTGCGTACTGAACTGAATGAAACTATGTGCTGAACTGACTGAAACAGTCTACTGAACTGACTGAAACTGTGTACTGAACTGACTGAAACTGTGTACTGAACTGACTGAAACTGTGTACTGAACTGACTGAAACTGCGTACTGAACTGAATGAAACTATGTGCTGAACTGACTGAAACAGTCTACTGAACTGACTGAAACTGTGTACTGAACTGACTGAAACAGTGTACTGAACTGACTGAAACAGTGTACTGAACTGACTGAAACTGCGTACTGAACTGAATGAAGCTGTGTACTGAACTGACTGAAACTGTGTATTGAACTGACTGAAACAGTGTACTGAACTGACTGAAACAGGGTACTGAACTGACTGAAACTGTGTACTGAACTGACTGAAACTGCGTACTGAACTGAATGAAACTATGTGCTGAACTGACTGAAACAGTCTACTGAACTGACTGAAACAGTGTACTGAACTGACTGAAACAGTGTACTGAACTGACTGAAACTGCATACTGAACTGAATGAAGCTGTGTACTGAACTGACTGAAACTGTGTATTGAACTGACTGAAACAGTGTACTGAACTGACTGAAACAGGGTACTGAACTGACTGAAACTGTGTACTGAACTGACTGAAACTGTGTACTGAACTGACTGAAACTGCGTACTGAACTGAATGAAGCTGTGTACTGAACTGACTGAAACTGTGTATTGAACTGACTGAAACAGTGTACTGAACTGACTGAAACAGGGTACTGAACTGACTGAAACTGTGTACTGAACTGACTGAAACTGTGTACTGAACTGACTGAAACTGCGTACTGAACTGAATGAAACTATGTGCTGAACTGACTGAAACAGTCTACTGAACTGACTGAAACAGTGTACTGAACTGACTGAAACAGTGTACTGAACTGACTGAAACAGTGTACTGAACTGACTGAAACTGCGTACTGAACTGAATGAAGCTGTGTACTGAACTGACTGAAACTGTGTATTGAACTGACTGAAACAGTGTACTGAACTGACTGAAACAGGGTACTGAACTGACTGAAACTGTGTACTGAACTGACTGAAACTGTGTACTGAACTGACTGAAACTGCGTACTGAACTGAATGAAACTATGTGCTGAACTGACTGAAACAGTCTACTGAACTGACTGAAACTGTGTACTGAACTGACTGAAACAGTGTACTGAACTGACTGAAACAGTGTACTGAACTGACTGAAACTGCGTACTGAACTGAATGAAGCTGTGTACTGAACTGACTGAAACAGTCTACTGAACTGACTGAAACTGTGTACTGAACTGACTGAAACAGTGTACTGAACTGACTGAAACTGCGTACTGAACTGAATGAAGCTGTGTGCTGAACTGACTGAAACTGTGTATTGAACTGACTGAAACAGTGTACTGAACTGACTGAAACAGGGTACTGAACTGACTGAAACTGTGTACTGAACTGACTGAAACTGCGTACTGAACTGAATGAAACTATGTGCTGAACTGACTGAAACAGTCTACTGAACTGACTGAAACTGTGTACTGAACTGACTGAAACTGCGTACTGAACTGAATGAAGCTGTGTACTGAACTGACTGAAACTGTGTATTGAACTGACTGAAACAGTGTACTGAACTGACTGAAACAGGGTACTGAACTGACTGAAACTGTGTACTGAACTGACTGAAACTGCAAACTGAACTGAATGAAGCTGTGTAATGAACTGACTGAAACTGTGTATTGAACTGACTGAAACAGTTTACTGAACTGACTGAAACAGGGTACTGAACTGACTGAAACAGGGTACTGAACTGACTGAAACAGTGTACTGAACTGACTGAAACTGCGTACTGAACTGAATGAAGCTGTGTAATGAACTGACTGAAACTGTGTACTGAACTGACTGAAACAGTTTACTGAACTGACTGAAACTGTGTACTGAACTGACTGAAACAGTGTACTGAACTGAATGAAGCTGTGTACTGAACTGACTGGAACTGTGTATTGAACTGACTGAACTGACTGAAACTGTGTATTGAACTGACTGAAACAGTGTACTGAACTGACTGAAACAGTCTACTGAACTGACTGAAACAGTGTACTGAACTGAATGAAACATTGTACTCAACTGACTGAAACTGTGTGCTAAACTGACTGAAACAGTGTACTGAACTGACTGAAACAGTTTACTGAACTGACTGAAACAGTGTACTGAACTGACTGAAATGTGTACTTTACATAGGCAAAGCTTCAGGTAAAATGATTATTTGCCAATAGCGATAATACAATTTCAAAGCCTGTCTTATTTTGCTTAAAACAACACGTTAGTACGAGACCTTTGTTGTGCTAACGCGGGGATTTGCAGTTGTTTCTGAAGTATGGTAGGGACACGGACTTCGGCTTCAGTTTCAGCCATTCCTTCTGTCTTCTCCCAGCACTGGGAGCTGGTTGTTCACACTCCAAGTGAATCGAATGCTCTTTAGATATTTATTGATGCTGCTGGTTTTAAAAAAGCGAGGTATTGAAAGCTAACCTTTGGCAAACAGAGATGAGCTGGGAGCCCGTCAGAGTCTGTTGGTAGCCGTCACGATGTTCTTCGTCTGGTAGCCACATGGAAACCACAGGGTTCGGGCCAGAGCCAGAGTTCACAGAACCAAATAAGTTTTGTTTGTGAAGCTGTTAGTATATCAAGACGCTGGATAAAAAAGGCCAGAGTCAGTCTGACCAGTACAACCGACCATCTTGAAAGGATAGATGGCCCTGAGGGGGGGTGGAGGACAAGGGAGATTTCTGTAGCGAAAATAAAAATAAAGGAGGGAGGTAAAGAGGTAGAGAGGCCAGAGAGGGTGAAGTAGTCTGCTCATGACCAGATGCAAACTGCCTCTCTAGCCTGGCCAGGTTGGCTCAGCAGAGGCAAACTAAGGCTTACACACCCCTTAACAAACAACCCAGCCCCTATGTAGTATGTAGGCCTTACAAAAACACACACACGCCCAAATATAACCCAGACACGAACCATCCAAACTGGTTTGGGCTCCTGCAGACCAGGACTGAGCTGTGTGCTACAGGAGGGTTTGACAACATGTGTATAAGCCCCTGTGGAGACAGGTCCTGTTCAGAGGAGGGTTCAGAGGTCAGCTAACATCCATGTCAACATGTCATCCCTTCCACACCTTACATGGGCTCTTCTGTACAGATAAA
The DNA here is from genome assembly GCF_029633865.1 of Lampris incognitus. NCBI lineage: Eukaryota > Metazoa > Chordata > Actinopteri > Lampriformes > Lampridae > Lampris > Lampris incognitus. The sequence goes on along the minus strand of NC_079212.1, from coordinate 85,247,962 downwards.
ACACACATTTCTCCACTGGGGGGCTGCTGTACACATCCCGAGTGCACTGCTTTCAGAAATGTTGTCACATGACATGTAAATGATTTGCATCAAAAAGAAAGATGCTGGTGGTTATGAAGAGAAAAGGTAACTGACAACTGAAATCAGGAGACAAATCTCGCCAGGTTTAAAGATCCGATCTGTGATTTATTTGACCATATAAAATTGAAATTAAGAGTTTGCATTCTAGATAAACTGATGCTAGTGGAAAATATAGGCTTGTTTTATTGTAGTTCTTGCTACCATTCAGACTGAGATGAATTCTGAGGGAATAGTTTTGCCACGGTTCTTCAAAAGGGATTAATTACAGAGGTTGAACCTTTTACAGCGTCAGAGAACATCAAACGCTCAGATTTAGTCGTTCACTTCTTCTTGTGTTAAGACACCTGTCAGTCAATATGGGAGTGACAGCAGCCTCCACTCCTGTCTCCTGTCTTCTGTCTCCTGTCTCGTCTCCTGACTTGTTTCCCGTCTCCTGTCTTCTGTCTCCTGTTTCCTGTCTCCTGCCCCCTGATGTCTGTCTCCTGTCTTGTCTTCCGTTGCCTGTCTTCCGTCTCCTGTATCCTGACTTCTGTCTCCTGTCTCCTTACTTCTGTCTCCTGTCTCCTGCTTCTGTCTCCTATCTTCTGTCTCCAGTCTTCTATCTTCTGTCTCCTGTCTCCTGTCTCCCGTCTCCTGACTCCTGTCTTCTATCTCTTGTCTCCTGTCTCCTATTTTCTGTCACCTGTCTTTTGTCTTCTGTCTCCTGTCGTCTGTCTTTTGTCTTCTGTCTCCTGTCTTCTGGTAGTGGGCTGACCCTTTGGTTTCCATTTGAATTAAGGACTTCATACAGAACAAGAATATTTTTATTTCCATTTTCATTTAGTATTTTTATTTAAGTTCTTAACATGTGGTTTTTCCATCCCGGATCAGTCGTGGCCCGGGTTAACAATGACCAACATCGGTGCTGTGCCCTCACAGGGTACCAATAGAAACTAAAATCCACTGTGGCGACCCCGGAGAAACAGGCAACAAGCTGAAAGAAGAAGAGGTTATTGTGTAGTTGTTCCATGTTATCTAATGCTGAGACTTATAAAGCTTTATTAAGGCTGAATGTAGCACTTATTATTGAAATAACTTAAATGGTCATTGATGTCATAACACAGCAACCCTAACTGACCCTGTGACCACAGCACTTACCTACTCAATGTTCCTTATTCAGTTTATGTCATAACCTGCTGTTATGAGTACTCAAGATGTGGATATCATCTAGAGGTGCATGAAGCCATATTTCTGACATGAACCATGAATCAGATGACTTACTGCCTGTAACATGATGGAGAATCGACGCACTAGTCTACAGTTTTCCGTAACGAGAGACAGACTTTTTGTTAACTTAACAGTTGACATTATCTGAGCCGTATGATGGCACCATCCCCCCACCCTCATCAATGTGTGCTCAATGAGAAGGACTGATGAGGGTGAAGCTCGCACAGAGGAGAGGAAGCAGTACAGAAAATGTGGATGAAATTTGCCCGTCCTTAAGATAACATGTTAGCAAACACCTCCATAACTGCACATCCCGAAGAAATAGGGCGACATCTTGATTCCTTAGCAGACATTTTCCAGACAGTTCAGCAGGGAGCGTGTATTGGTTTTAAAACTCTGCAGCACCACCTTCTGTACCACCTTCTGCACTGCCTTCTGTACTACCTTCTGTACCACCTTCTGTACTACCTTCTGTACCACCTTCTGCACTGCCTTCTGCACCACCTTCTGTGCTACCTTCTGTAGTACCTTCTGTACCACCTTCTGCACTACCTTGTGTCAACTTCTGCACTACCTTCTATACTACCTTCTGTACTACCTTCTGTGTTACCTTCTGTACTACCTTCTGCACTACCTTCTGTGCTACCTTCTGTAGTACCTTCTGTACCACCTTCTGTACTACCTTCTGCACTACCTTTGTACTATCATCTGTGCGACCTACTGTACTACCTTCTGTGCTGTACTACTTTCTGCACCACCTTTTGCACTACCTTCTTTACTACCTTCTGCACTACCTTCTGCACCACCTTCTGTACTACCTTATGCCATCCAGCAGTCAAAAAGTCCACTTAATGCAGCTCAAAATAAACAAAATGAAATAAAAATGTTTATGCGGTTCTTAATTGTGAATAATCATGTGCATTGTACTACATGTAAACAAAATGCTTCAGTAATCACAGTTAGATGAACATGTGAAAAACACAAAGTGTCAAAATTTGGGAAATGCACAAGGACCATAGGGACATGAGGGTAAAGGCAGGAGATGAACAGAGAAGCCATTGTAGAACAGTAGAGACAAGAAGGTGATGTGTGTGTGTGTGTGATGTGTGTGTGTGTGTGTGTGTGTGTGTGTGTGTGTGTGTGTGTGTGTGTGTGTGTGTGAGTGTGTCAGAGAGAGAGAGAGAGAGAGAGAGAGAGAGAGGAGAGAGAGAGAGAGAGAGGAGAGAGAGAGAGAGAGGAGAGAGAGAGAGAGAGAGAGAGAGAAACAAGCATGGCCTGCTGGGAAAGAATGTCAGAATTGTATGCGGGTAAGAGCTGTCTTTGACTTCCTGTTGCCTCTCCATCCTCATGACTTGTGGGAGGGGGGCTGAGGTAAGTAGAGGGTCATGCAGTCTCTGAAGAAACCACATAAAGAAGTGTGTTTTCATTTATTTACTTTTTTCCCATGTTAATGTGCTCCCAAAAGAAGCTCTGGTCGGTAGTGCTGCAGGGCATGAGCTGCAGACCAGCAAAATCACTTAGTAGATGAGTGGACCCATCAAACTCAACATCATATGAACAGTTTATTAAAAAATACCTTTACTGACTAGCAGCCATTTATTTTACTTTAGGTAATATTTTGAATGTTAAATTGTACTGCCTATGAGCTTTGGGTGGTGACCGAAAGGGTGAGATCATGGATACAAGCGGCTGTAATGAGTTTCCTCCGTAGGGTGTCCGGGCTCAGCCTTAGAGATAGGGTGAGGAGCTCGGACATCCGAGGGAGCTCGGAGTAGAGCCGCTGCTCCTTCGCATTGAAAGGAGCCAGTTGAGGAGGTTCCGGCACCTGATTAGGATGCCTCCTGGGCGCCTTCCTTTGGAGGTTTTCCGGACACGTCCAACTGGGGAGAGAGCCCGGGGTAGACCCAGAACTCGCTGGAGGGACTACATGTCCAATCTGGTCTGGGAACTCATTGGGATCCCCCAGGAGGAGCTGGAGGGCATTGCTGGGGAGAGGGACGTCTGGAGTGCCCTGCTTAGCTTGCTGCCACCGCAACCCGACCCCGGAGAAGCAGCTGATGATGAATGAATGAATGAAATTGTAGTGTAATGTGGGGTTTTTAGGTACAGATATATCCATGTATAGCATATAATTACTTATATATAAAGTATAGCATATTTGTATAAAGTATAGCATATAATTACTTATATATAGTATAGCATATAATTACTTATATAAAGTATAGCATATAATTACTTCTATATATTTATAGCATATAATTACTTATTCAATTCAATTCAATTTATTGTCATTAAAAACAATGTGCAGGCACATGTTAAAAATGAAATGAGGGCTGTGGCTTCACCAAACAGTGCAAGACAGACGCAGACAAACACAGCAAACACAATATAAGATATACACACGAAGACCAAAAGCTAAAAATAAGTTAAAAGAGTTCAGTGGGTAGCCAGGTTCAGGTAGGCAACAGCTTATATAGTATAGCATATAATTACTTTTTTTCTCTGCTTCGTTGACCCTCAGGGGCTAATGGGCAGTGTGTGCATGCCTGAGATGCCGTTAAGCAACATGAAGATTCAGTGTCCTCATCATCTGTGAAGGTTTAAGGCTCTAGTATTTTCTTGAAACTAGGCAGGTGCTCCACGGTGAGCCGGGTATATTTTTGGTTATTTGGAGGTGCGAGTTTAGCCCTAGCACAGTTGATAAAGGGGGTGGATTAGGATGGCTAAAGGGGGTGGATTAGGATGGAGACATTATTCATGGGTTTCAGTCACGTGGTTTTTGTTGCTATGACCGCCATCTTGTGGACCGCGGTCCCCGGGAAGTTTGAAAGACTGTCCACGGAGGAGAAGCAGCGTTATCTGCAAAAAATCGAGTTTTTAGAATTGGATCCTTATCTCCTATCCAAAGACCAGTTAACCCCACTTCAGTCTGCTATAGATCTTCCTAATTTTACGTTTCACGACGTTTACGTGTACCTCGTCCACAATCCCTCGCCATACTCAGGTGAAGCCCTGAAAGCCTTCAAAAGCACTGAAGCCTACTGCTACTTCACCGCAGGATGGGTAAAGGACGTCAAAATGAATCATGTCAAAACGAAAAGACTGTTCGTCTTTACAGGAAGGGTAAGTGACAGTCTGTTGATAAATGTCATATTAGCATCAGTGCACAGGACACATCTATGAAGCTAGCTAGCCTTGCAACAAGACTGCCTCATTACTAGGCTATGAAGCTAACGCGGTTGCCAGCTAGCTAACGTTAGCTAGCTAACGTCAGCTACTTACCCGAAATAAAGTGCTCACTGCATAGCCTGGAGTGTTCTGTGGTAATCCAGTGGTCCCCTTTGATCGCTGCGATCCATTTATTTCGACGATCGTGGTTTTTAGGGATTCTGTAAAATTGTAATCCATTTGTTTGTGACTTTTTGTGGTCACAACCCACAACACAACAGATCGAAGGCATCTTGGCATCCGTTGGTCCTCAAGATGGCGGCGTGACGCGCCACTCAAATGACGTGAAACCCCACGAATATGCAGGGGGACTTGGGGCGGGCTTCCACTTCGCCAATCAAACCAGCTCCTCTCACGTCCTTTAGACGTGTCGTGGTGCAGCGTGTTGTCATTTTCCTGGTGGATGAAGAGGGAAGTCTTTTTTGAATTTGTTGTTCAATATTTTTATTATAAAATGTGGCCCATGAGACCACGAGAAGACAAAACAATGTCAGTGTAACAATGACAGCCACAGTTGAAACATAGTAATAGTAGTGTGATCAAAGTACTAGCTACATAGTAATAGTAGTGTGATCAAAGTACTAGCTACATAGTAATAGTAGTATTGTGCATCTTAAAGGATAAAAAAACAGCCATGTTTTCTGCATTTTAAAGGTGTTTTCATATTATACAGAACAAAGCAAAGCAAAACAAAACAAAGTAAACTAGAGATAAGTACATAAGTGAATAATTAATTAATCAATTGATTGATTGATTAATTAATTTAAACAGGCGAAGGGGGGAGAAAGGATGGGGAGTCTGGCAATTAGAGGACAGATTGAAGAGAGTTGAAGAACGTCAGAAAAAGACTGCCACTTATTCTAGACCTTCTCAGAATATGTGATCTTCTGCAGCTTTGGAAAGGACGTGATGTCACAGAGGCGCTGACTGCTGGAGGGAGCTGTGAGTGACTTCCGGTGAAGAAGAACATGGCGTCTTGCCAGTCAGGAAGTGAAAGCTAGAATATCTAATTGCTTTGAGGTATATCGGTTGTATACTTCTGGAAGTCCAAAATGGCAGTATGGGGAGAGACACTTGGAGTGATTGAAAGTATTTCTGAAATAGTATTGAAGTAGTTCTGCCAAAAACAAGATACTAACGGCCAAGAATAGAACACATGGGTCCGACTGCAGGATGGAGCGTGACATTTGTCACAACTGTCGGTAATATTTAGATAAATTTGTGATAATCTAGCTGTGGAAAAATGAACCCTAAACAAGACCGTGAACTGGATGAGTGTGACACGAGCACAAGCTGAGCTCGTGTGAGTTTTGTTAAGAGCACCGTCCCACCAGTCGTCCTCCAGGTTCGACCCCAGTTCACGCTCCCAGCCAGCCTGGGCTTTGGTAGCTGAACTGTCACAGGACAGGAGTTTGTTAGTACAGGACTTTGTTATAATCCTGTGACATGAGGGACTTTTGAGGGGGGTCGGAGCTGAGAAACTCATCCCACGGTTGAGTCGGAGGTGCGGAGGGGAAAGTTGGAAACACAGATTTAACGCAGTGTCTAATTCCAAAATATCGAAGGAGGTCAGAATGTGGGAGGTGAAATTTGCTTGCTGTATCTGCAAAGCTACAAAAAAGACCATCCTCACACAGGTCTTTCGAACATTTCAGATCTGTATCGTGCCGTACAGAAAAGGTGGGGCCTACACGTGGGTGGAATAAACGATTCCTCCGTGAGGGAGCTGTGGTAGATGCTGAACTACATGTGAAATGCCTCCTGGACCGGTCCCAGATTGTGAGAGTAGATCTTACCGCTTGGTTGCTTGTCAAGCCAGGGGGCTGGTTGGAATAGAAGAGGAAAGTAAAGCTGTTGGAAGATGAAACACAGGACACTGCCTCTGACGTACACTATGGCAGAGCCGTTGATGTAAAGCAAAGGGACATTTTGTGGATGTGTGCCGCCCCAAAATACAGCTGGAAAGTTGGGAGAGATAGTCCCCCATTGAATTTGCATCTTTGGAATACAGATTTACAGATTCTGGGTGCCTTTCCACACCATGGGAAGCTAGAAACAGCTTGATCAATTCTTCTTAAAAAAAACCCGTTTTGGCAGGAATAGGGGGGTCACTGGAACAGAAGCAGCAAGGCGTTAATTTTAACTTAATTCTTCCAGTCAGAGGCGACCTTCCCCATCTTTGAAGGTCAGAATTAATTCTAGACACTCTTCTTCTTCTTCTTTCGGCTTGTTCCCTGACCCTCAGGGGTCAACACAGCACCCCCCCCCCCCAGGGATGTGTTCGCTCCCCTCTACTCTTCTCCTTCTACACAAATGACTGAGCCTCAGGTGACCCGTCTGTTAAACTCTTGAAGTTTGAGGACGACACAACCATCATTGGCCTTATCCGGGATGGTGACGAGTCTGCATAGAGACGGGAGGTTGCTCAGCTGGCCCTCTGGTGCGGCCATAACAACCTGGAGCTGAGCACGCTCAAAACAGTGGAGATGACAGTGGACTTCAGGAGGAGCCCCCCCCCCCCATACTCAACAGCACGGTGTCTGCGGTGAAAACCTGCAGGTTTCTGGGTTCCACGATCTCCCAGGACCTCAGGTGGGCATCCAACATCAGAAAGGCCCAGCAGAGGACGTACTTTCTCCACCAGCTCAAGAAGTTCAACCTGCCGCAGGAACTGCTGATTCAGTTCTACACTGCAGTAATCCAGTCTGGCCTCTGCACTAGAGGACTGCGTTGGGACCCGTGAGATCCAACGCTAATCTCGCGGGATCCAACGCTAATCTCGCGGGAGCGGGCGGGTCTAACTTTGCTGCGGGCGGGAGCAGGCGGTCAAAAATTAAACTGCGCGAGCAAGAACGATGGAGTCAAGAAATGAAGTTGAAAAGAAACTCAGAGTTGGTTATTACAATACTTTTTATTAAATTTATTTCTGATTTTTCCCGTTTTCTCCCAATTTAGTAGCCAATCGATTCCTATTCTAGTTCTAACACCCGCCCTCGGCATCTCTCCGGCCGGCAGTCTGGAAGGAGACGCCTCGCCACTTCCGGGACAAGGCGACTCCAGGCCGAACCACTGCTTTTACCCCACACACACCCAGAGACGCATTCACGTGACGAACACCAGCCGACTCCGCCCCCCTCCCGAAGACGGCGCTGCCAATTATTGCTGCTTCACCGAGTCCGGCCATAGCCGAATCTGACGAGACCGGGGCGCGAACCCCAGTCCCCAGTGGGCAACTGCATGGACACAAAGCCAATGCTTAGACCGCTACACCACCGCGGACTCGTCACTGCAATACAACAGCAAAGCAAGGATGTCTGCTATTTGGGAAAAACTCCCAGCGGACAAAGATGGAAAGGAACTGCACTTCGTCAGCTGTGACAAATATGCAGAGGTTTTGACGTACAACGGGGCACAAGTCCGACACCGCTGGGTTGAGGTGACTTGCCTGCTCCATTCTCCACGGTCAGAGTAAGCTGTCTTTCAAAGATAAAGCACTGCACATAACCCTGCACATATTTAACAAGAGCCATCCCTCCGTCCCTCCGTCCATCCCTCCATTATCTGGACCGCTTATCCTGCTCTCAGGGTCGCGGGAGCCTATCCCAGGGGTCATTGGGCGGCAGGCGGGGAGACACCCTGGACAGGCCACCAGTCCATCACAGCCCCCCCCCCCTAGGGACACTTTAGTACGGCCGATTTACCTGACCTAAATGCCTTTGGGAGGAAACCGGAGCCCCCGCAGGAAACCCACGCAGACACGGGGAGAACATGCAAACTCCACACAGAGGACGACCCGGGACCACCCCCAAGGTTGGACTACCACGGGGCTCGAACCCAGGACCTTCTTGCTGTGAGGCGACCGCGCTAACCGCTGCGCCAGCGTGCGGCTATGACCAATAACCAGTGGGAAGGAACTGCGCAGATCAATGCAAACACTTGAAAGCAGTGGTTGTGTTATTCAGGTTATTCAAGGGTGCTGATAATGACCTTGAGTCCAACAACTCCACTCCCGGCGCCTTGCCTGCGCTGCCGTGGTCCCATTGAGACCCACTGAACACTACCAAGCAGCATCCCTCGAGCCCTTGCTCTCCAAGTCACCAATGTGTGCGCCTGACGTCTGGAGGAGCTGATGGGCACCAGTGAGCCATTAGCAGCATCCCGCCACGTGATGGACAGGAGGACTGCAGCGCCCCGGACTCCTGAAATGCGCTGCTGCGGATGCGGGGCCCACATGCAGGACGCAGCGGGGGCCCACATGCAGGACGCAACGTGGTGGTAAAGGTTTGTCATATGAATGCTTTACATAGTTCTGAATATTGTGTTGCAGGATACCTTGTTAGCCTATCTGTGTTAAATTGACACTAGTGCATAATTACGTTGACACTAGTGCATAATTACATTGATGTAAAACACTTTACGTTTCTCGGTGTCTTTTAACGCACTGATCAGGAGTAGGGCTCTTCTATTCTGTTCTACTCCCCTGTTCTTCTGTTCTCCTCCTCTGTTCTGTTCTCCTCCTCTATTGTTCTCCTCTTCTGTTCTGTTCCACTCCTCTGCATTCATACATAATACTTGGATGTATCAAAAATATTGCACCATTAATTGCACGAGTATCAATGTAATTATGCACAATTATCAATGTAATTATGCGCTAGTATCAATGTAATTATTACACTGGTATCAGTATAATTATGCACTAGTATCAATGCAATTATACATAAGTATCAATGTAATTATTGTAATAGTATCAATGTAATTATGCACTAGTATCAATGTAATTACACTGGAATCAATGTAATTATGCACTAGTATCAATGCAATTATACATAAGTATCATGTAATTATTGCACTAGTATCGATGTAATCATGCACTAGTATCAATGTAATTATGTGCTATTCTCAATGTAATTATGCGCTAGCGTCAATGTAAATATGCACTAGTATCAACGTAATTATTGCTCTAGTATCAATGAAATTATACACTAGTACCAGTGTAATTATGTGCTATTATCAATTGCTCTAGTATCAATGTAATTATGCACTTGTATCAATGTAATTAATGCTCTAGTATCAATGTAATTATGCACTTGTATTAATGTAATTAATGCTATAGTATCAATGTAATTATACACTAATATCAATGTTGTTATGCACTAGTATCAATGTAATTATGCACTAGTATCAATGTAATTATGTGCTAGTATCAATGCAATTATACACTAGTATCAATGTAATTATGTGCTAGTAGTATCAATGTTAAGTATGCTCTAGTATCAATGTAATTATGTGCTAGTATCAATGTAATTATGCACTAGTATCAATGTAAATATACACTAGTATCAATGTAATTATGTGATAGTATCAATTGCTCTAGTATCAATGTAATTATGTGCCAGTATCAATGTAATTATGTGCTAGTATCAATGTAATTATGTGCTTGTATCAATGTAATTATGCACTAGTATCAATTTAATTGTTGCTCTGTTATCCAGCGTAATTATACACCAGTATCAATGTAATTATGCACTAGTATCAATGTAATTAATGCTCTAGTATCAATTTAATTATACACTAGTATCAATGTAATTATGCACTAGTATCAATCTAATTGTTGCTCTAGTATCAATGTAATTATGCACTAGTATTAATGTAATTGTTGCACTAGTATCAATGTAATCATGCATTAGTATCAATGTAATCAAGCGCTAGTATCAATGTAATCAAGCGCTAGTATCAATTGTAATTATGCACTAGTATCAATGTAATTAGTGCTGTAGTATCAATGTAATTATACACTAGTATCAATGTAATCATGCACTAGTATCAATGTAATTATGCACTAGTATCAATGTAATTATGAACTAGTATCAATTTAATTGTTGCAATAGTATCAATGTAATTATGCACTAGGATCAATGTAATCATGCACTAGTGTCAATGTAATTATGCGCTAGTATCAATTGCTCTAGTATCAATGTAATCATGCACTAGTCTCAATGTAATTATTACACGGGTATCAATGTAATTATTTACTAATATCAATGTAATTGTTGGAATAGTATCAATGTAATTATGCACTAGTATCAATTTAATTGTTGCAATAGTATCAATGTAATTATGCACTAGTATCAATGTAATCATGCACTAGTATCAATGTAATTATGCGCTAGTATCAATTGCTGTAGTATCAATGTAATTATGCACTAGTATCAATGTAATTGTTGCACTGGTATCAATGTAATTGTGCACTAGTATCAATATAATTGTTGCACTAGTATCAATGTGATTAATGCACTAGAACGTAATTTCGCTTCGTTGTCACTGACAGGTATGCATCCCTTTGTTAATTGTACAGAGTAAAATATTGTGTTCTCCCTCTGGGATGAGAGGAGACACAAAATCAATGGAATTCTACTGTGCGGGCCCGGATGGTCAGACTGTTTGCAGGGCTCTACGCTGCACATCCATCACTGTCTGGTCTGGTTCAGCCACCAAACAGGACAGGGACAGACTACAACGGACAGTTAGGTCTGCAGAGAAACTCATTGGTGCCAACCTTCCCTCCATTCAGGATTCAAAAAAGGACTGGTTGTTAAAATCGCTAGTGTTTGCACTGCAACAGATTCAGTGGGGATCAAACTGGAGATGTCTGCCAAGGTGACATTGCCACCACCAGGACACAACATCAGTTGTGTACTTCAGCATCACTGGGTGTTTCAGCCTTTTATCACTAGACACCCTCCGCTGAGGCAGGCCCACCACAGGTTGATTGGTCCTGGGTGCGTGACCTGTGGTTAGCTGTTCACCCTGGCAGCCCAGACGGCGTCTCTCCTTTTGAGCCATATCTAGTGGCTAGTCCTCTCAGCAGTGTTGGCTAGCTCTTTGATTACTCTCCTGTGGGCCTGCCCCCTGACTCCTAGTTTCCTCAGGAGTTTTGCTGTGGAGCTGGCAACAAAGCCCCTACAACCCACCTCCACAGGGCGCACCTTCACCTTCCAGCCTCTGTCCTCTGCTTCGGCTGCTAGGTTGGCGTACCGCAGCTTCTTACGCTCGTACGCTTCATCGACTGCATCCTCCCAGGGGACTGTGAGCTCAATGATGTAAGCGAGCTGGTTAGAATTGGACCAGAGGACGAGGTCTGGTCGCAAGGTGGTTGTTGTGATCTCTGTCGGGAAGATGAGCTTCTGGCCTAAGTCCACTCGCATTTCCCAATCCCTGGCTGAGTTTAGTGAGCCTAAGTTGGGAAGTGAAGGGTTGGCCTTCAGTTTATTCCCCTCTCGAATGAAAGCTGGAAACTGCCGGGGCCCTTCCTGGTTGTTGAGGGGTTGGGCATTGATGGAAACCCTCTTGCAATCGAGTTCAGCTGCCAAGCACCTGAGCACCTGATTGTGTTGCCAGGTGTATCTGGACTTATACACCAGGACTTATACACCTCCAGACTCAGGAAACAGGCAGGCAACATCACTGCAGACCCATCACACCCTGGTCACAACCTGTTCCAACTCCTCCCCTCTGGTAGGCGCTACAGAGCACTGTACCCCCAAACAACCAGCTATAAAAACAGTTTCTTTCTGCAGGCTGTCATTCAAATGAACGCTTAACAGTCAGTAAATTCAACCATGTTGTATATACTGTACTGTACATGTTTTTATATACTGTACTGTACATGTTGTATATACTGTACTGTACATTGTACGTATACTGGTACACTCTGTAATAATAATAATAAATTAAACTTATATAGCACTTTTCTAATACTCAAAGTGGCTTTAAAATAAACGGGGTGAAACAAGACGACAGATAAACATAACACAGACATACAGGGGTGGATGGGAAGGGGGGCTACAAGAGGGAGTAGCGGCAGCCACACACAACGCCAGCAGTACTCTCCAGCTTGGACAGATATAAAAGAGGAAGAAAAACAAACATCATAAATCACATAAATCACAGATGCAGTCTGAAGAGGTGAGTCCCGACCAATGACCTGAATGTGGGCAGCCCGCAGCAGTGTCCGATGCGCTTGGGGAGGGAGCTGAGGGAGGGGGCAGTCGAGCGCTTGGTCCCCGGCCTGCCCCAGACCAGGGGTCGACGGGGGGGGGGGGGGGCACGAGAAGGCAATGGAGAAGAGGTGTGTCTTGAGACTGGATTGGAAGAGTGTGAGGGATTCTGAGTTTCTAGAGTTGGGGGAGTGAGTTCCAGAGCCTGGGAGCTGCTCTGGAGAAGGCTCGGTCACCAAATCCGCGGAGATTGGACCTGGGGGTAGAGAGAAGGGAGGCTGAGGTGGATCTGAGGGACTGAGAGGGTTGGTAGGGGGAGAGGAGGTCGGTGAGGTATGGGGGAACCAGTTGGTGAAGGGCTTTGTAAGTAAGAACCAGGATTTTGCGTTCTGGACCAGCTGGAGTCTCTTGATAGAGCTAGCACTGATGCCATAGAGGAGTGAGTTGCAGTAATGAAGGCGGGAGGAGATGAAGGCATGGATCAGTATCTCAGCAGCAGGGTGTGTGAGAGAGGATCTTATTTTCACAATGTTGTGAAGGTGGTAGAAGGAGGATTTGAACATTTGGCAGATATGTCATCTACCTCAGGCATGTCTTCTACACTCTGTCATGTCATCTACCTCAGGCATGTATGTCAGCAAGCTGCTAACATGTATTTCAGCATCTCTGATATATTCTTTGCACCACTGCACCTTATCAGCTCTTATTTCTCCTGTATAAGTCAGTCCTTGTGTATATATGTGAAGGTTGTTGTGTTGTAGTGTTGTTATTCTATGTTAAGTACACTGAGAGAGCCACGACACCAGAGACACATTCCATGTAGTGCAAACCTACATGGCCAATAAACATGGTTCTGATTCTGAATCTGATGCCGCAGGTTGACAAACCCTGGACTGGCTGGGCTCTGCTCGCTTTTTTACAACACTGTATTTAACCAAGAACTACTGACATATTCCCTTATTGCCCTGGTGCAATAGGGAGACTTATCAGTGATCAGCCTCTCTATTGCATCAGGGCACACCTGAGGCTGATCACTGATCAGCCTCAGGTGTGCCGAATTAACATACTGTGCTTGATACACTGGACTGGACTGGACTGACACAGACAGCGACACAGGCTCAGACACTGACACAGACACAGACAGTGACACTGACTTACACTGACACAGACACTGGCACTAACCCTGACACAGGCTGTAGCACCTGCGTGTACCGGCGGTACCAGGAGAGAAAGACAGACACTGAGAGACACTGTAAAATCAAAAGCCGATGTTCAACCACCTCAACTGTGTCTGCTTATCCATTCTGAACCTCCCAGTGGCACCAGTCTGGCCTCATTCTCAACCCTCCCAGTAGCACCAGTCTGGCCTCATTCTCAACCCTCCCAGTGGCACCAGTCTGGCCTCATTCTCAACACTCCCAGTGGCACCAGTCTGGCCTCATTCTCAACTCTCCCAGTGGCACCAGTCTGGCCTCATTCTGAACCTTCCCAGTGGCACCAGTCTGGCCTCATTCTCAACCCTACCAGCGGCACCAGTCTGGCCTCATTCTCAACCTTCCCAGCGGCACCAGTCTGGCCTCATTCTCAACCCTCCCAGTGGCACCAGTCTGGCCTCATTCTCAACCCTCCCAGTGGCACCAGTCTGGCCTCATTCTCAACCCTCCCAGTGGCACCAGTCTGGCCTCATTCTCAACCCTCCCAGTAGCACCAGTCTGGTCTCATTCTCACCGTCCCAGTGGCACCAGTCTGGCCTCATGCACATTTCAGAATGGTGCTTTTTTAAACATTTAAAACATTTACTTTTTTCTGTCATGTTAAAAGCCTCTCGATAATAAAGTTTTTTCAGGGTTGACCACATCTGTAATAATCAACTTCATGGTCCACAAAGCTGCTGTTGTGTAGGCCACATGCTCTGTACTGTTTTATTTTCTCTGCAAGGCTGAGAGTGGAGTCATGAGGAATTACAGGCACATATGATGCATTCCAGCATCCATTTATACTGAGCTGTGGAAGTTGACAGTATGCCCATATTGAGCTTGTTCCCCAGAAATCTGATGGTGCTCGTGATTTATTTTTAAAAAAAGGCACTATATAATTTACAAAATGCCATGTAGCAAGGGTATACAAATTCAAGAGTGAATATGAGTGAATATTCTTTACACGTTCGCGATGGTAAAAACATGAGGCCCCAAGTGAACAGGTTTCTGCCCTGAATTTCTATTCAAATGTGTTCCAACTGGGCAAACCTCTGTCGCAACAGGAAGGACTGTAGGACCCAGTGGTGAGCTGTGATGTCAGGAGAGGGGAGAGAGAGAGAGAGATGGGGTGGGAAGGAATCAGTGAAGGAGGAGTGAAGGATCAGGTTTTGGCATACACTCCACCCAGACACCATGTCTCCAAACCAGCAGCTCTCTCTGACTTTACATCTGACTATATGTCACTATATACCTGACTATATACCTGACTATATACCTGACTATATATCTGACTATATCTGGCTATATATCTGACTATATATCTGACTATATATCTGACTATATACCTGACTATATATCTGACTATATACCTGACTATATATATGACTATACCTGCTATATACCTGACTATATATCTGATTATATACCTGACTATATACCTGACTATATATCTGACTCTATATCTGACTATATCTGACTATATATATCTGACTCTATATCTGACTATATATCTGACTATATACCTGACTATATCTGACTATATCTGACTACTATCTGTGTGACTATATGTGACTATATACTATGTGATTGTATATGACGATATATGCCTATATGTGACTCTATATGACTACATGTGACTATATCTGATTATGTGTGACTATATGTATATGGCTATATATGACTATATGTGACTCTATATGAGACTATATGTTACTATTTCTGACTATATGTGATTATATATGTGACTACTACTACTACCTTCGGCTGCTCCCGTTAGGGGGCGCCACAGCGGATCATTCGTTTCCATCTCTTCCTGTCCTCTGCATCTTCCTCTGTCACACCAGCCACCTGTGTGTCCTCCCTCGCCACATCCATAAACCTCCTCACTGGCCTTCCTCTTCTCCTCTTCCCTGGCAGCTCCATATTCAGCATCCTTCTCCCAATATACCCAGCATCTCTCCTCCACACATGTCCAAACCATCTCAAGCTTGCCTCTCTTGCTTTGTCTCCAAACTGTCCAACTTGAGCGGTCCCCCTTATATAATCATTCCTAATCCTGTCCTTCTTCGTCACTCCCAGTGAAAATCTTATCATCTTTAACTCTGCCACCTCCAGCTCCGCCTCCTGTCTTTTCATCAGTGCCACTGTCTCCAGACCATATAACATAGCTGGTCTCAGTACCATCTTGTAAACCTTCCCTTTAACTCTTGCTGGTGCCATTCTGTCACAAATCACTCCTGACACTCTTCTCCACCCACTCCACCCTGCCTGCACTCTCTTCTTCACCTCTCTTCTGCACTCCCCGTTACTTTGGACAGCTGACCCCAAGTATTTAAACTCATATGGCTTCATCACCTCCACTCCACCATTCCACTGTCCTCCCTCTCATTCACGCATATGTATTCCATCTTGCTCCTAGTGACTTTCATTCCCCTTCTCTCCAGTGCATGCCTCCACCTCTCCAGGCTCTCCTCAACCTGCACCCTACTCTCTCTACAGATCACAATGTCATCCGCAAACATCATCGTCCACGGACACTCCTGCCTGATCTTGTCCATCAACCTGTCCATCAACATTGCAAACAAGAATGGGCTCAGAGCCGATCCTTGATGTAATCCCACCTCCACCTTGAACCCATCTGTCATTCCAACCGCACACCTCACCACTGTCACACTGCCCTCATACATATCCTGCACCACTCCTACATACTTCTCTACCACTCCTGACTTCCTCATACAATACCACACCTCCTCTCTCGGCACCCTGTCGTATGCTTTCTCTAACTCCACAAAGACACAATGTAACTCCTTCTGGCCTTCTCTATACTTCTCCATCAACATTCTCAAAGCAAACATCACATCTGTGGTGCTCTTTCCTGGCATGAAACCATACTGCTGCTCGCTGATCATCACCTCTCCTCTTAACCTAGCTTCTATTACTCTTTCCCATATCTTCATGCTGTGGCTGATCAACTTTATACCTCTGACTATATATGTGCCAATATGTGACTATACTATATGTGACTATATGTGACTATAAATGACTATATTTGTGACTATATGTGACTATATATGTGACTATGTGTCTATACATGACTATATACGTGACTATATGTGACTATATATGTGATTATATGTGACTATATCTGACTATATGTGACTATATATTTGACTATCTGTGACTATATATCTGACTATATATGTGACTATATGTGACTATATATGTGACTATATATGTGACTATGTGTCTATACATGACTATATATGTGATTATATGTGACTATATATGTGACTATCTGTGACTATATATCTGACTATATATGTGACTATATCTGACTATATGTGACTATATATGTGACTATCTGTGACTATATATCTGACTATATGTGACTATAAGTGACTATATCTGACTATATGTGACTATATATGTGACTATCTGTGACTATATATGTGACTATATGTGACTATATGTGACTATATATCTGACTATATGTGACTATAAGTGACTATATCTGATTATACGTGACTATATATGTGACTATCTGTGACTATATATGTGACTATATGTGACTATATGTGACTATATATCTGACTATATGTGACTATAAGTGACTATATCTGACTATATGTGACTATATATGTGACTATCTGTGACTATATATGTGACTATATGTGACTATATGTGACTATATATCTGACTATATGTGACTATAAGTGACTATATCTGATTATACGTGACTATATATGTGACTATCTGTGACTATATATGTGACTATATGTGACTATATGTGACTATATATCTGACTATATGTGACTATAAGTGACTATATCTGATTATACGTGACTATATATGTGACTATCTGTGACTATATATCTGATTATACGTGACTATATATGTGACTATATATGTGACTATATGTGACAATATATGTGACTATAAGTGACTATATCTGATTATACGTGACTATATATGTGACTATCTGTGACTATATGTGACTACTATATATGTGACTATATCTGACTATATCTGACTACTATATATGTGACTATATGTGCCAGACAGGGCGGGTCCATTATTCAGAATGACTAATGCTTCGCGTTCCATTACCACATTTTGCACAACTCTTTTCCAGACTCTCGTTTACAGGGTTTGAGATCATTTTCCTGCCACGAATATCAGTATTGCATAAAATCACGTGTTGACTCATACCTGAGTAGCTGATCATCTTCAGGCAAACGGAGCTGATTTTCAAGCTCCATTTGGTGACTCAGGTATAGCAGGACAACAGATGACATTCTTGCACTCTATAATGTACGTACCTCACAGGAAGAAATAGACTGAGCACAAGCTTTCTTTAAGGACAGGTAACTTGGAAAACAGAGAGGGAGCAGATGTTCACGTTTCACCTGATGCTTAGTTGACTTGAGGAAGTTGTGGTATACACGTGGTGAGAGGAGATTCTTCTCCATGACCTACAGTCACCTAACATGCAGCTTTTCTTCGCATTCTGTTTGCCTTTGAAGGTATGGCAAGATTGTCTCCACCAAGGCCATCTTGGATAAAACCACCAACAAGTGTAAAGGTGAGTCATGCAGGTCGACAGGTTCTTCATTCAGTCATTACACACACACACACACACACACACACACACACAACCGTATATATATACACTACCGTTCAAAAGTTTGGGATCACCCAAACAATTTCGTGTTTTCCATGAAAAGTCACACTTATTCACCACCATATGTTGTGAAATGAATAGAAAATAGAGTCAAGACATTGACAAGGTTAGAAATAATGATTTGTATTTGAAATAAGATTTTTTTTACATCAAACTTTGCTTTCGTCAAAGAATCCTCCATTTGCAGCAATTACAGCATTGCAGACCTTTGGCATTCTAGCTGTTAATTTGTTGAGGTAATCTGGAGAAATTGCACCCCACGCTTCCAGAAGCAGCTCCCACAAGTTGGATTGGTTGGATGGGCACTTCTTTGAGCAGATTGAGTTTCTGGAGCATCACATTTGTGGGGTCAATTAAACGCTCAAAATGGCCAGAAAAAGAGAACTTTCATCTGAAACTCGACAGTCTATTCTTGTTCTTAGAAATGAAGGCTATTCCATGCGAGAAATTGCTAAGAAATTGAAGATTTCCTACACCGGTGTGTACTACTCCCTTCAGAGGACAGCACAAACAGGCTCTAACAGGTACTATTTAATGAAGATGCCAGTTGGGGACCTGTGAGGCGTCTGTTTCTCAAACTAGAGACTCTAATGTACTTATCTTCTTGCTCAGTTGTGCAACGCGGCCTCCCACTTCTTTTTCTACTCTGGTTAGAGCCTGTTTGTGCTGTCCTCTGAAGGGAGTAGTACACACCGGTGTCGGAAATCTTCAATTTCTTAGCAATTTCTCGCATGGAATAGCCTTCATTTCTAAGAACAAGAATAGACTGTCGAGTTTCAGATGAAAGTTCTCTTTTTCTGGCCATTTTGAGCGTTTAATTGACCCCACAAATGTGATGCTCCAGAAACTCAATCTGCTCAAAGAAGTGCCCATCCAACCAATCCAACTTGTGGGAGCTGCTTCTGGAAGCGTGGGGTGCAATTTCTCCAGATTACCTCAACAAATTAACAGCTAGAATGCCAAAGGTCTGCAATGCTGTAATTGCTGCAAATGGAGGATTCTTTGACGAAAGCAAAGTTTGATGTAAAAAAAATCTTATTTCAAATACAAATCATTATTTCTAACCTTGTCAATGTCTTGACTCTATTTTCTATTCATTTCACAACATATGGTGGTGAATAAGTGTGACTTTTCATGGAAAACACAAAATTGTTTGGGTGATCCCAAACTTTTGAACGGTAGTGTATGTATGTATGTAGTATGTATGTATGTATAGGTGGCACGGTGGCGCAGTGGTTAGCGCGGTCGCCTCACAGCCAGAAGGTCCTGGGTTCAAGCCCCGGGGTAGTCCAACCTTGGGGGTCGTCCCGGGTCGTCCTCTGTGTGGAGTTTGCATGTTCTCCCCGTGTCTGTGTGGGTTTCCTCCGGGGGCTCCGGTTTCCTCCCACAGTCCAAACACATGTAGGTCAGGTGACTTGGATGTACTAAATTGTCCCTAGGAATGTGTGTGTGTGTGTGTGTGTGTGTGTGTGTGTGTGTGTGTGGGCCCTGTGATGGCCAGGCGGCCTGTCCAGGGTGTCTCTGCGCCTGCCGCCCAATGACTGCTGGGATAGTCTCCAGCATCCCTGCGACCTTGACAGCAGGATAAGCGGTTAAGACAATGGATGGATAATATATATACACATACACACATATGTCTATATACACTCACCGGCCACTTTATTAGGCACACCTGTCCAACTGCTCGTTAACGCAAATTTCTAATCAGCCAATCACATGGCAGCAACTCAATGCATTTAGACATGTAGACATGGTCAAGACGATCTGCTGCAGTTCAAACCGAGCATCAGAATGGGGAAGAAAGGTGATCTAAGTGACTTTGAACGTGGCATGGTTGTTGGTGCCAGACGGGCTGGTCTGAGTATTTCAGAAACTGCTGATCTACTGGGATTTTCACGCACAACCATCTCTAGGGTTTACAGAGAATGGTCCGAAAAAGAGAAAATATCCAGTGAGCGGCAGTTCTGTGGGTGAAAATGCCTTGTTGATGCCAGAGGTCAGAGGAGAATGGCCAGACTGGTTCGAGCTGATAGAAAGGCAACAGTAACTCAAATAACCACTCATTACAACCGAGGTATGCAGAAGAGCATCTCTGAACGCACAACACGTCGAACATTGAGGCAGATGGGCTACAGCAGCAGAAGACCACACCGGGTGCCATTCCTGTCAGCTAAGAACAGGAAACTGAGGCTACAATTCGCACAGGCTCACCAAAAT
Source organism: Lampris incognitus (assembly GCF_029633865.1). Classification (NCBI taxonomy): domain Eukaryota; kingdom Metazoa; phylum Chordata; class Actinopteri; order Lampriformes; family Lampridae; genus Lampris; species Lampris incognitus. Next base: position 85,227,356 of record NC_079212.1, on the reverse strand, counting down.
TGGACAATAGAAGATTGGAAAAACGTTGCCTGGTCTGATGAGTCTCGATTTCTGCTGCGACATTCGGATGGTAGGGTTAGAATTTGGCGTCAACAACATGAAGGCATGGATCCATCCTGCCTTGTATCAACGGTTCAGGCTGCTGCTGGTGGTGTAATGGTGTGGGGGATATTTTCTTGGCACACTTTGGGCCCCTTAGTACCAATTGAGCATCGTGTCAACGCCACGGCCTACCTAAGTATTGTTGCTGACCATGTCCATCCCTTTATGACCACAGTGTTCCCATCTTCTGATGGCTACTTCCAGCAGGATAACGCGCCATGTCATAAAGCTCGAATCATCTCAGACTGGTTTCTTGAACATGACAATGAGTTCACTGTACTCAAATGGCCTCCACAGTCACCAGATCTCAATCCAATAGAGCACCTTTGGGATGTGGTGGACCGGGAGATTCGCATCATGGATGTGCAGCCGACAAATCTGCAGCAACTGCGTGATGCTATCATGTCAATATGGACCAAACTCTCTGAGGTATGTTTCCAGTACCTTGTTGAATCTATGCCACGAAGGATTAAGGCAGTTCTGAAGGCAAAAGGGGGTCCAACCCAGTACTAGCAAGGTGTACCTAATAAAGTGGCCAGTGAGTGTATATGTGTATATATAGTCACACACATACGGCAACTGCACCTCAGTAGACCAGAAAGCTCTGCAGCGGGTCATCAAGGCGGCCCAGCATATCACCGGTACCCAGCTCCCAGCCATAAAAGACATTTATCACAAACGCTGCCTTCGAAGGGGTCTGCGCATCAGCAGAGATCCCACCCACCCCAACCATGGACTGTTCTCCCCCCTGCGCTCTGGGAGGCGCTACAGGAGCCTCAGAGCCCACACTACCAGGCTCAAAAACAGCTTCTTTCCCCAAGCTGCTGCCCACCTGAACCTGGCTACCCACTGAATGTCTGTAGATATTTTTAAATATTTTGTACTCCAGCTCTTTCTTTAACTTATTTTTAGCTTTTGGTCTTCATGTGTGTATATCTTATACTGTGTTTGCTGTTTTTGTCTGTGTCTCGCTTGCACTGTTTGGTGAAGCCACAGCCCTCATTTCATTTTTAACATGTGCCTGCACATTGTTTTTAATGACAATAAATTGAATTGAATTGAATTGAATTGAATTGAATATCTACAGACCCTCATCATTCATCTTTTCCGTGGACATGCTTTGATCCATCTCAATTTGAGACCTGACAAAATTATGTATTATTTGTGTAGACTGCTGGGCCCCCTTTTATTTATGAGTGTGGTTACTTATTCTTGTCGGTACAATAATTTTAACGTGTTTTTTGTTTTACCCCCAATTGCAAAACAGGGTATGGCTTTGTGGACTTTGACAGTCCAGCAGCAGCCCAGAAGGCCGTCACATCGCTGAAGTCCAGCGGTGTCCAGGCTCAGATGGCCAAAGTAAGTCTACTATCTCCTGTTCATGTCTATTGTAAAAGATGGTGTAGAGTCATTCCTTATGAGGCCCATTTGTGACAACCCATGTCGTCTACTGCCCTCTCTCTTTAAAGATGCACCTCTTCTCATCACCATGGCATATTGAGTTTAGCAGGTCTGGTTCAGCCGGGCCTCGTCGTGTCATTTCTGTTTAGTTTTACTTCACCACTGTTGAAATGTTTGATTATCAAATAGTCCACTGGGCCGTTTTAACCAAAATTTGAAGACACGGGTGATGTCAGCCTCTTTCTCACACAAGCAGACAAAAACACACACATGTGTATGGAAATGGGCACAGACCAACGTATGCAGACACACACTTGTTAATTCTCTGTCATCTCAAAGGTAAACACGTTGAACCCTGATTGGCAAGGATTCAAGACAAACTCAGAATTCAAGACAAACTCAGGATTCAAGACAAACTCGGGATTCAAGACAAACTCGAGATTCAAGAAAAACCCAGGATTCAAGAAAACTCATGATTTAAAACAAGCGCGGGATTCAAGACAAACTCAGGATTCAGTACAAACTCAGGATTCAAGACAAACTCGGGATTCAAGACAAACTCATGATTCAAGAAAACTCATGATTTAAGACAAACTCATGATTCAAGACAAACTCAGGATTCATTACAAACTCACGATTCAAGAAAACTCATGATTTAAGACAAACTCGGGATTCAAGACAAACTCACGATTCAAGACAAACTTGGGATTCAAGACAAACTCACGATTCAAGAAAACTCATGATTTAAGGCAAACTCACGATTCAAGAAAAACTCACGATTCAAGACAAACTTGGGATTCAAGACAAACTCACGATTCAAAAAAACTCATGATTTAAGACAAACTCGGGATCAAGACAAACTCACGATTCAAGAAAACTCATGATTTAAGAAAAACTCGGGATCAAGACAAACTCAGGATTCAAGACAAACTTGGGATTCAAGACAAACTCACGATTCAAGAAAACTCATGATTCAAGACAAACTCGGGATTCAAGACAAACTCGAGATTCAAGACAAACTCGGGATTCAAGACAAACTCAGGTTTGTAGAGATGTGTGCTTGTCTTCACCTGGCTTATAGATCCACGAATAAAGGCTGGCTGGAAAGGTTGGTGGCCAAACGTCCTGTTAGCTTGACTTGTGAAGGTGTTCAGGAATTGAAGCTGTAATAAAGACTGCTTGAGTTGAGGTTGTGAAGCACAAAACCTAGTTCATTAAATCCACACTGCACTTCCTTTATGTTCTTTGAGATTAAGGTTTCAATGTTTCCCATCCAGACTTTTTTTTTTAAACGGTCTCCCCTCCCTGCCCTTCCTTTCCCTTTCCTTCCTTATTACCCTGAGTTGTTTGATTCTGTTCATCCCCTTTTCACTTCCCGGCCCCTCTTCATTGCTCCCTCCTCCTCCTCCACACCAGTGGATGTTGCTAACCTGCCCTTGTTGTGCAGCTTGTAGTGGCTCTTAGTCTAAGTGTCTGCACTCAAAGCGACTCTTGTTGGCCTGTTAAGCTGATCCCTCTGTGGCTCTCAGGCTCCCCATTGAGGGACCCTAGGGGAGGGTGCCCCTACACCCACCATCAATGGGACAGACACAATGGGCCGGCATTGTCTGTCAGCTGGGCCTAGGCCTAGGGCTGACACTAGCACTTAATATACTCCACTCCGGTGTTCCTACTCCCCCACCCTCCTGTGTCCTGCACCCACACAGACCCACTGCAGTGCAACACCAGGGTGTCCCTCCACCCGGCCCAGGACACACTGTAACACATGCATCTGCCAGCAGACTGGCACTGCTGCTTCTGCAACCAAACACAACGCTGGAGTTAAGTGCTGCCCCCAGCCCATCCTGTGTATCTCGAAACCCTACAACCACAACTCCACACCAATGCTTACTCCAGCCTACACGACATGTGCGCAGTCAGAGGTGTTTTGATATCTGCTGCAAAAACCTAAAAATACACAGAGGGCTCCACGTCAGTGGGTTACTTAAGGTCACAAGTACTGGCCGGTTGTCTGATGTCAACTGGGGTGGGAGAGTATCGGATGATATGTCCCAGTTATGTCAACTTTTTTTTAAACAGTAAAATATTCCCTCTTGCACTTCCCTCTGGTTGTTGAAGGGTGTGTTGTTCTCCGTCAGAGTCAGACACACATGTTTTAAACTTTACACATTCACAACCACACACTCACAACAACTCTGTGTGTGTGTGTGTGTGTGTGTGTGTGTGTGTGTGTGTGTGTGTGTGTGTGTGTGTGTGTATATACATCTTTGTTACATCTTGGATACCTTTTTCTGGTATAAACACCGAGTTTTTCAGGACCAGTAGTCCTTGTGGGGACCAGAGCCTGGTCCTAATGAGGCAACACATCATGTCTTGGGTCCTGGGTAAGGTTCTGGGTAAGGGCAGGGGTAAGGTCCTGGGTAAGGGCAAGGGGTAAGGGCAGGAGTAAGGTCCTGGGTAAGGTCAGGGGTAAGGTCCTGGGTAAGGTCCTGGGTAAGGTCAGGGCTAAGGTCCTGGGTAAGGTCAGGGCTAAGGTCCAGGGTAAGGTCCTGGGTAAGGTCAGGGCTAAGGTCCAGGGTAAGGTCCTGGGTAAGGTCCTGGGTAAGGGCAGAGGTAAGGTCCAGGGTAAGGTCCTGGGTAAGGGCAGGGGTAAGGTCCTGGGTAAGGTCAGGGCTGAAGTCCTGGGTAAGGTCCTGGGTAAGGGCAGGGGTAAGGTCCTGGGTAAGGTCCTGAGTAAGGTCCTGGGTAAGGTCCTTGGTAAGAGCAGGGGTAAGGTCCGGGTAAGGTCCTGGGTAAGGGCAGGGGTAAGGTCCTGGGTAAGGTCCTGGGTGAGGTCCTGGGTAAGGTCCTGAGTGAGGTCCTGGGCAAGGGCAGGGGTAAGGTCCTGAGTGAGGTCCTGGGTAAGGTCCTGAGTAAGGTCCTGGGTAAGGTCAGGGGTAAGGTCCTGGGTAAGGGCAGGGGTTTGAGTTAGGCTGTTCACAATGAATGGAAGTCAATGCAATGTCCTAACAACAATAGCTGCGCAAACTTGTGTGTGTGTGTGTGTGTGTGTGTGTGTGTGTGTGTGTGTGTGTGTGTGTGTGTGTGTGTGTGACTATAAGGGAAGGGGAACAATAGCAGGGTTATAAATAGAGCCATTTTCACTTCCCAGCACCTCCCTGTTCAAATTCAGATGTCAGGTCATGCACACTACTTTTCACACACACACACACACACACACACACACACACACACACACACACACACACACACACACACACACACACACACACACACACACACACACACACACCAAATCACAGTCGTCTACACACTGATATATGTGAGAGCTGGCACAGATACCAGTGCGTGTACAGTGCATGTACAGAGCGTGTACAGTGTGTGTACAGTGCTTGTACTGTGTGTGTGTGTGTGTGTTTGTGTACAGTGTGTGTACAGTGCTTGTACAGTGTGTGTACATTGCATGTGCAGCGCGTGTACAGTGTGCATACAGTGTGTGTACCTTGTGTGTACAGCGTGTGTACTGTGTGTACAGAGCGTGTACAGTGTATGTACAGTGTGTGTACAGTGCTTGTACAGTGTGTGTACGGTGTGTGTACAGTGTGTACAGAGCGTGTACAATGTGTCTACAGTGCGTGTACAATGTGTGTACGATGTGTGTACAGTGCGTGTACAGTGTTTGCACGGTGTGTGTACAGTGTGTGTATGGTGTGTACACTGTGTGTACAGTGAGTCCAGTGTGTGTACGGTGTGTACAGTGCGTGTACAGAGCATGTACAGTGTGTGTGCAGTGTGTGTACGGTGTGTGTTCAGTGCGTGTACAGTGTGTGTACAGTGTGTGTAAGGTGTGTGTAAAGTGTGTGTACAGAGCGTGTACAGTGTGTGTACAGTGTGTGTAAGGTGTGTGTAAAGTGTGTGTACAGTGTGTGTACAGTGCGTGTACTGTGTGTACAGTGTTTGTACAGTGTGTGTACAGTGCGTGTACTGTGTGTGTACAGTGTGTGTACAGTGCGTGTACAGTGTTAGTACGGTGTGTATACAGTGTGTGTACAGAGCGTGTACAGTGTGTGTACTGTGCATGTACAGTGTGTGTGTACGGTGTGTGTGCAGTGTGTGTACAGTGCGTGTACAGAGCGTGTACAGTGTGTGTACAGTGTGTGTACGGTGTGTTTACAGTGCATGTACAGTGTGTGTGTACGGTGTGTGTACAGTGTGTGTACAGTGTGCGTACAGTGCATGTACAGTGTGTGTACAGTGTGTGTACAGTGTGTGTAAGGTGTGTGTAAAGTGTGTGTACAGAGCGTGTACAGTGTGTGTACAGTGTGTGTACAGTGTGCGTACAGTGCATGTACAGTGTGTGTGTACGGTGTGTGTACGGTGCGTGTACAGTGTGTACAGTGCGTTACAGAGCGTGTACAATGTGTGTACAGTGTGTGTACGGTGTGTTTACAGTGCATGTACACTGTGTGTGTACGGTGTGTGTACGGTGTGTGTACAGTGTGTGTACAGTGTGTGTAAAGTGTGTGTAAAGAGTGTGTACAGTGTGTGTACAGTGCGTGTACGGTGTGTGTACGGTGTGTATACAGTGTGTACAGTTCGTGTAGTGTGTGTACAGTGTGTGTACAGTGCGTGTACTGTGTGTGTACGGTGTGTGTACAGTGTGTGTACTGTGTGTGTACGGTGTGTGTACGGTGTGTGTACATTGTGTGTACAGTGTGTGTACAGTGCGTTTACAGTGCGTGTACAGTGCATGTTCAATGTGTATACAGTGTTCAGTGTGGAGCTGACAATAGGGAAAATAAAGAGCAGTGTAAGAGTCCGTTCAGCAGGACTCGGTGAAGTGTCTCTAACTACACAGGTTTAATGCTGGTGTGAGTGTGGAACAAACTGTTTTCTTCCCTCAGATGAGGAAGAAGAAGCTGGGATGAAGAAGGGAGGGTTTATTTTGTGGTTGTGTCGTACAGCCTGGCACTCCTGTGGGTTTATCTTGATCACGACCTTGTCCAGGCACCAGTGTTGCATAACGGCCTGGTGTTGCCTCACTCACAGCGGATCCAAATTGAGAGACTGGGCCACCATGGGTCCATACTGAGAGACTGGACCACCATGGATCCATACTGAGAGACTGGACCACCATGGATCCAAACTGAGAGACTGGACCACCATGGATCCAAACTGAGAGACTGGACCACCATGGATCCATACTGAGAGACTGGACCACCATGGATCCAAACTGAGAGACTTGGCCACCATGGATCCAAACTGAGCGACTGGGCCACCATGGATCCAAACTGGGAGACTGGGCCACCATGGATCCAAACTGGTAGACTGGGCCACCATGGATCCAAACTGAGCGACTGGGCCACCATGGATCCAAACTGAGCAACTGGGCCACCATGGATCCAAACTGAGCGACTGGGCCACCATGGATCCAAACTGGGAGACTGGGCCACCATGGATCCAAACTGGGAGACTGGGCCATCATGGATACAAACTGAGCGACTGGACCACCATGGATCCAAACTGGGGGACTGGGCCACCATGGATCCAACCTGGGAGACTGGGCCACCATGGATCCAAACTGGGAGACTGGGCCGTCAGCTTGCAGGGAGGCTTACAGGGTGACGGGCAGGCCAGTGACGTAGGTGATACATGTCTGTCCAGGATAAAATTTAGATCTCCTCCTCGGGTCCGTCTAGTCTAGTGCTCTGCCTGCGTGCTGCGTCTGGCGGTGTGACCGTGTGAAGAAGCAAGACAGAAATAAACAGCATTGTTAAGCACAGACTGAAGGAAAGGTGGCAAAAGAGAGGGAGGAAGAGAGGACAGGGCGGTGGTTTTACACAGTTCAGAGGAAAGCGGGAGAAATTAGGTGTGCGGGAAGGAACAGCAGAGACGAGACAATAATTTCAAGACTCGGATTTGGACACACTGGACTAAACAGTACACTTTTCAAACTAGCAAACACAACACAGGCAGCAGTGACGACTGTGGGCCAGAGGACACAGCAGAGCATGTCGGGATATGTTGTCCGACATGTGAGGCAGAAACAAGGCGTCTGACTCAACACCTCAGGGAAAGAAAAGCACAATTTGATTTAGTAGATATTCTACAGAAGAATTCAGCTGAGTGTTATAGAATCTTGTTTTAGTTGCTTAGATTAACCAATTTCATTGTGAACATTTGAGTTTTGCTTTTTTGGGGGGGGGGGGTGTAACTAATAGACCGTTTGATCGACTCTCCATACCAGCTGGAGGCGGTAATGCACCAGTTCGTTCTTTGCCAACCGCCAGTATCAATTACCCCACTCTTTTTGAGGCGTCCCGTTCACGATACGCGTCCCGTTCGCTGCTCCACCCCCTCTCTGCCGATCCGGGGCACCCCCGACTGACCAGAGGAGGCGCTAGTGCAGCGACCAGGACATATGCCCACATCCGACTTCCCACCCGCAGACACGGCCAATTGTGTCTGCAGGGACACCCGACCAAGCCGGAGGTAACACGGGGATTCGACCCGGCGATCCCATGTTGCAGGCAACGGAATCGACCGCTACGCTACCCGGGTGCCCAGAAGAAGAAGAAGAAGAAGAAGAAGAAGAAGAAGAAGAAACTGTTTGTCCATGTAGACTTGCCGTAGTTTGATTTGCGCTGTAAAAATTGTAAGTAGAACTGTTGTTGTTTCTCCTCTGTTCATTTTTATCTGCCTCAACCCGGAAGAACACACGTCTGTCCCGTGATGTTTGAACCCGGAAGAACACACGTCTGTCCCGTAATGTTTGAACCCGGAAGAACACGCGTCTGTCCCGTGATGTTTGAACCCGGAAGAACACACGTCTGTAAGTAATCCGTGGTTTTAATTTGCATAATAGTTATCGGGAATAGTTGCTAGTGTGGTGGACACGTATTGGGGACAGAATTCAACCCAGGAACTAAGGGTTAAGTCATGGTTGCCCTGGCAGGTTAACGCAGGGTTAAGTTATGGTTGTCCAGCCAGTTTTCTGGTTATTCTTGCCACCTCCGCTCAGTCGAGCTGTGGTTTTGTTGTCTCTCTGATTTACCGTGGATTAAAGAAAGTTGCCTACACGGCTAAAGTGTGAACCTACGGTCTTCTCCGTTCCTTCGGCTCTACACTGGTGACCCCGACGTCGGTTTTCGGATAAGTTTTCTGAAACCACACACATTATGGCTACGAACGCCGTTGCAATTAAACTGCCGGAGTTTTGGGAGTCTTCCGCGGCTACATGGTTCGCGCAGGCTGAGGCACAGTTCGCGCTCAGAGACATAACAGCAGACGAGACCAGGTACTATTACGTAGTGGCAGCGCTGGGGGGCGCTACGGCTTCCAGGATAAGCGGTTTCATAACCAACCCACCGGCCGATGGTAAATACGCCGCACTTAAACATATCCTCCTTGAAACTTTTGAACTGTCAACAACGGAGAGAGCACGTCGCCTCTTCGCAATTCAGGGCTTGGGAGATGGCAAACCATCGGAGCTAATGAGCAGGATGTTAAACCTACTGGGTCAAGAAAAGCCATGTTTCCTGTTTATGGAGCTGTTTCTGCGCAACATGCCGCCCCACGTCCAGACTGCGCTCGCTAACTCCACCATCACTGATCCCCGTGAGCTGGCAAAGGAGGCTGACCGATTCTTCGTCGCTACACAACGTTCCTCCCATGCCGGGGTGCTGGCTCCTACCTTCACTGGCCCCCCGCCGACATCGCGGGCGTGGCCCGACGGTGGCGCCACAGCATCAGACCGCTACAAGCCCTCTGGACTCTGTATGTACCACGCTCGATTTGGTGCGAAAGCTAAACGGTGCCGTTCCCCCTGCAACTACAGGCCGACGGGAAACGAGAGGGCCAACACTCAGTAGTGGCCATGAGTGTTGGCGATACGAGCAGGCTACTCTTCATCCTTGACACCATCTCCGGTCGGCGATTTCTTTGTGACACGGGCGCACAGAGAAGTGTGCTCCCTGCTACTGACGTCGACATCATGGGCGGGGAGCGGGGCCCCCAGTTGGCGACGGCTGACGGCAGCCCTATCCACACCTACGGCGTGCGGTCTGTAGAACTGTGTTTTGGTGGACAACGTTTCACGTGGGAGTTCGTCATGGCCAATGTAACGCTTCCCCTCCTCGGAGCTGATTTTTTGTGCGCTTACGGTTTGCTAGTGGACATTCAGAACAGCCGTCTGGTCGATGCCTTAACCTTCTCCTCCTTCGCATGTACGCGGAGGGAAGCGGCCTATGCAGGTCTAGCCAACTCTCTCTCAGAGGCAGACAAGTTCAACCGCCTCCTCGCTGAGTTCCCTGACCTCACCCAGCCTACCTTCTCTGCACCCACCGCTAAGCATGGGGTGGAGCATCACATTGCTACGAAGGGGCCCCCGGTCTACGCCAGAGCCAGGCGTCTCGACCCCGCCAAACTCGCCATTGCCAAGTCTGAGTTCGAGCACCTGGAACGCATGGGGATCATCCGCCGCTCTGACGGCCCGTGGGCGTCCCCACTCCACATCGTCGCTAAGCCTGATGGAGGTTGGCGCCCATGCGGGGACTACCGCCGACTAAATGACGCCACCACGCCCGACCGCTATCCTGTCCCGCATATCCAGGACTTTTCTGCAAACCTGTCTGGCAAATGCGTCTTCTCAAAAGTCGACCTGGTCCGTGGTTATCATCAAGTTCCCGTGCACCCCTCAGACATCCCCAAGACAGCGGTGACTACCCCATTCGGCCTATTTGAATTCCTACGAATGCCATTTGGACTCAAAAACGCGGCCCAGTCCTTTCAGCGGCTGATGGATTCAGTGCTCCGTGGCCTTCCTTTCATCTTCGTCTATTTGGACGACATACTCATCGCCAGCGCCTCCGAGGAAGAACACCTGTCCCATCTTCATGCCCTCTTCACACGCCTCAGCCAGCATGGGCTGATCGTCAACCCGGCGAAGTGCCGGTTCGGGCTGACAACCATTGATTTCCTCGGGCACCGCATCACTGGGGACGGGGCAGTCCCCCTGCCCTCAAAGGTGGAAGCGGTGGCGGCCTTTCCGCGCCCCCAAACAGCTCGTGCGCTCAGGGAGTTCATCGGGATGGTGACATTCTACCACCGCTTCATTCCCCGAGCCGCCTTTATCATCCGGCCACTGTACGAGGCGCTGAAAGGCATGTCCCCCAACCAGGCGGTCGACTGGACAGCAGAGCGGGACCGTGCGTTCACCGAGACTAAAGCTGCGCTCTCCCAGGCTACCCTGCTAGCGCATCCTTCACCTACAGCGCCTATTTCCATAACCACGGATGCATCGGACTATGCTGTTGGTGCGGTTCACGAACAGTGGGTGGGGGGGGCTTGGCAGCCTTTGGCCTTTTTCAGTCGCCAGCTTACACCCCGAGAGCGCAAGTATAGTACTTTTGACAGGGAACTCCTCGGTCTCTGGCTCGCCGTCCGGCATTTCCGTTTCCTGCTAGAGGGCCGCGAGTTTACTGCGTACGTGGACCACAAGCCCCTCACGTTTGCCATGTCCAAGACGGCCGAGCCATGGTCCGCTCGCCAGCAGCGACAACTCTCCTACATTTCGGAATTCACTACCGACATCCAGCACGTCGCTGGTAAGTCTAACCAGGTAGCTGACTGCCTCTCTAGGGCAGTGATTGGAGCGGTCCACCTAGGCCTTGACTATGCACAGATGGCTGCTGACCAGGCCACGGACCCGAGCATCCTCCGTCTCCGGGCCTCCGACACGGGGCTCCGCCTGCAGGACGTTCCTTTCAGCGACACAGGTGTCACCCTCCTGTGTGACGTCTCCACAGGACAGCCCAGGCCCATCGTCCCGCACAGCTGGAGACGCCCCGTATTTGAAGCTGTGCACGGCCTCTCTCATCCAGGCGGTAAGCCATCCGTGCGCCTGACCTCTGCTAAGTTTGTGTGGGAGGGACTTAAGAGAGACGTGAAAGCGTGGGCCGACTCGTGTGTTGCCTGTCAGCGGGCTAAGATACACCGCCACATTAAGGCGCCCCTGGAACGCTTCGCAGTGCCGGAGAGACGATTTGACCATGTCCACGTCGACCTGGTTGGTCCCCTACCCCCCTCCCATGGGTTCACCTACCTCTTCACTGTGGTGGACAGGACTACGCGCTGGCCTGAAGCTGTTCCCCTGGCATCCACGACGTCTGCTGATGTGGCCCGGGCTTTTATTGGGTTGTGGGTCTCACGTTTCGGTACGCCTTCCGACCTTTCATCTGACCGCGGGCCACAGTTTACCTCAGAGCTATGGAATGCTGTGGGTGAGGCTCTGGGCGTCAAGCTTCATCGCACTACCGCCTACCACCCTCAGGCGAACGGCCTATGTGAGCGCTTCCACCGGTCCATGAAGGCTGCGCTTCGGGCTACTCTCAAGGACTGCAACTGGGTCGACAAGCTCCCATGGGTCATGCTGGGCCTGCGGACCGCCCCGAAGGAAGACCTACAAGCCTCCTCTGCGGAGCTGGTGTACGGCACGCCGCTGCGAGTCCCAGGCGATTTCATGCCCAATGCAACGCGTCCCTGGTCAGCTGTGGACCAACGAGCCTCCTTGCTGGACGGGGTCAGAGCTTTCACACCCGTCCCTACCGCCCAACACGGCGCTCCGGTTTCCCAGGTGCCCCCAGGTCTGCAGTCAGCGGACTACGTGTTCATCCGTCACGACGCACACCGCCCCCCTCTGCAACCCCCTTATGACGGCCCCTTCCGCGTCCTGGAACGGGGAACTAAGCACCTGATGGTGGATTTTGGGGGCACGGCCGAGCATGTTTCAGTGGACCGAGTTAAACCCGCACACCTGGACTTGACGCAGCCGTTGGAGTTAGCCCAACCTCCTCGTCGCAGTCGTCCCCCGGCTCCGCCTCCTCCCCCCGTGGAGACCCGAGCTGCCTCTTCTGCTCCTCAGGCCGACCTCCACAGGCCCGCGTCAATGCCTCCCAGAGACACTCCGGCCCCTGTTATCCGGAGCCGCCGCGGACGGCCGGTCGTCCCCCCGCGCCTGCCTGACTTCGATTACTAGGGCGAATTTTGGGGGGGCTCATGTGGTGGACACGTATTGGGGACAGAATTCAACCCAGGAACTAAGGGTTAAGTCATGGTTGCCCTGGCAGGTTAACGCAGGGTTAAGTTATGGTTGTCCAGCCAGTTTTCTGGTTATTCTTGCCACCTCCGCTCAGTCGAGCTGTGGTTTTGTTTTCTCTCTGATTTACCGTGGATTAAAGAAAGTTGCCTACACGGCTAAAGTGTGAACCTACGGTCTTCTCCGTTCCTTCGGCTCTACACTAGTTTGAATAAAAGCTCAAAGAAAGAAGGTTGAGTCGGTTCTCCTGGACACATGGTTTATTGAAGAAATGTTTCATCACTCAACTTATAAACAACACTGGCATAACGACGAAACCAACGACCAGCTTCATATGCAAACTGCCGCGACCATTAACTAGAGTTTCGGAGGCCACGTGGCGGCCTTTCGGTGGCCTCCGGTGTGGGAAGATGGCGGCGTGAACTCATGTTTGCAGCGGCTTCACCCAGTACCGACTATGCGGTGTCTTTGTCCACGTCTGCGTCTAAGTTTGTGTCATTGTGTGAAGTTCTTATTATGATCTTCGATTATTTTTGTTTATTTGTTTGTTTAATGGCTCGGAGAGCTGGCGTTGCATCGGCTGAGAGAGCTTGGTCTGCTGAGTCCTGTGGGCCCAAGGACCGCGGCCTTGCCTGGAGCTGCGCCCGAACAGGAAGCACCGAGGGCGGTCTGACAGAACGCGGACGCGGGGCAGGCTAAGCTAACTGCTTCTGTTCTGTTTTTTTTTTTGGCGTTTTTTGGACATTTTGGATGTGTGTTTTTATCTTTTGTGTTGCACTGCTGTGGGCTGGGTGAAACAAAATTTCGTTTCTTTTGACTTTGCAAGTGCTTGAAAGAAGTGACAAATTGTTTGTGACCCTGATTCCTGATGTGTACTATTCACAGAGGATTGGGAAATGGCTGCAATCACATCATTGTAAGATGGTGGCAGAGGTACGCTTAGATAGCCCCCCCCCCCCTCAGTTCAGGGACGGTCATTTCCTCTTCATAGATGGCCTCTATACAGACCAGCGTTCCTCCCTATCAAGGATGTGCACATCCATCCATCCATTATCCAAACCGCTCATCCTGCTCTCAGGGCCGTGAGGATGCTGGAGCCTACCCCAGCAGTCATTGTGCATCCTCATCCTTGAAAGAGTGGTCACTGGCCTGAAGATGGTGTAGACTGTGGAGTCCTGGCCTGACATGTTAGCTCTCCTGTGTTATGCCATCCTCTTGGCCAGCGTCTGTTTAGTCTCCCCGATATACAAGTCACAGCAATCCTCCTGGCACTTAACAGCTACACTATATTGCTCTGTTTGTGCCGGGGGACCTAATCCTTGGGGTGGACCAACTTCTGGTGCAGTGTGTTTTGGGGTTTGAAAGCAACTAAGACTCGGTGTTTGGAAAATACGCATCTCAGCTTTTCCGGCACCCCCGCCACATACGGAATCGCCACTGGTTTACACTTGGACAGCTGTTGTCCTCCTCTCTTCCATCGGCTGGTGCACTGTTTGGGCGACTGTGTCGGTGGGGACGTTGTCAGCTCGGTGGTACGGTGTCCTGATGACTCCTAGTTTGTGCTCCAGTGGATGATGAGAGTCAAACCTTAAGTACTGATCAGTATGTGTGTTCACCGACCACATTAACTGTTCATCAGGGAGAATGTGAAAAATGACAGGTTAGACTGTGAAATGCAACTGGTGATTGGAGACATTTGAATGTTGATGTTTACCATAAACCAACACATTCTTAGCAGTGCTGAAGGTTTGACCCTCATCATATTCACAACCAAGGTTTCCCAGCAGAACATCACCCAGAGCAGAGACAGTACAAGCCTGTTTCATGCCATAAGCAATCATCGGTTGTCAATCTCTCTCTCTCTCTTGCTCTCTCTCTCTCTCTCTCTCTCTCTCTCTCTCTCTCTCTCTCTCTCTCTCTATATATATATATATACGTGTGTGTATATATATATATGTAGATATATATATATATATATATATATATATATATATATATATACACACACACACACATATATATATATACACATTCATCTTCAACCGCTTCTCTGGGGTTGGGTCACGGTGGCAGCAAGCTAAGTAGGGCACTCCAGACATTCCTCTCCCCAGCAACGCTCTCCAGCTCCTCCTGGGGGATCCCAAGGCGTTTCCAGGCCAGATTGGACATGTAGTCCCTCCAGTGAGTTCTGGGTCTACCCCAGGGTTTCCTCCCAGTTGGCCGTTCCCGGAAAACCTCCAAAGGAAGGCGCCCAGGAGGCATCCTAATCAGATGCCCGAACCACCTCAACAGGCTCCTTTCGACGTGAACGGAACAGCAGCTCTACTCCGAGCTCCCTCCAGATGTCCGAGATCCTCACCCTATCTCTAAGGCTGAGCCCAGACACCCTACGGCATCGCAGATATATCGATCCATCCATCCATTATCTGAACCGCTTATCCGGCTCTCAGCGTCGCGGGGATGCTGGAGCCTATTCCAGCAGTCACTGGGCAGCAGGCGGGGAGACACCCTGAACAGGCTGCCAGGCCATCGCAGGGCAGATAGATATATTTAAATATATATAAAATTGATGTGACGAACATCAACACCACAAATTCATTTGTCATTCCATAACACCCTTGGCGAATCTGGCTGATCACGCATGAAAAACTGATGTTCCAGTCAACGTTCTGCTCCCTGTATCTTTGGTGTTGGATCTAGTGTCGGGCTTACCCTGGTCCATGCAAATGACTGGTTTGATCATCTCACATGAATTGGACTGTTGGTACGGTGCGAGACTTAGAAAAGGCCTGATAGTGGTGGATTGTTAAAACCTAGTAATGACGGGCCGAGCGAGGGAGAGAGGCTGGAATGTTAAATGACAGAGAGGAAACTCAGAACAGAAATTCCAAAGGAAGGAGGGGAGCCTTGTTATCACGGAACATTTATCTCCTCTTCCTTTTCATTAAAATCGCTTCTCTCTGATCCTGTTCCTCCATTACCCAAGACTCCTATTACCCCCCCCCTTCTCCTGTACAAATCCACTGGCGTAAAAGGCCAATAATTTTTCTCAACTTTCTTTCCTCCCTCCACCCTTTCCTCGTCCCTCTCTCCGCCCTCTCTGCTTCCACCCCTCCTCGTACGGGCCACAGACTTTACTGGTTGCCAGGCTGCTGTTGCTGTGTGAACTATTTCACTTCACGCCTGGCTTCCTGTCTGTTTCTGCACAGTCACACAAGGTTTCACTTTCAAACCACGGATCATTCCTATTACATTTGAATTCCCGTTTTGTTTTCCCTTTTAACCGCCATTTGAATTCCTTTTTTACTTGTTTTGTGTGTGTAGACAGACAGATGAGACTACAAAACAAACTTTCTAACTTTGTTTGTCCTGTTGTGTGAGGACATATTCATGGGCCCATGTCGGCATTCACATTCAAGAAAACCGAGAGGCCTGTGGAGCTGCAGTGTGCCTGCGAAAGGACAGTGTCACTGTAAAACTATATTTCATGACCATCTACTGAAACACTGCAGCTTTTCATGTCTGCCAGCAAATACCCGGATGAAAACTGATTCCTGTATGCCCTCCCTCCCCCCACACAGCAACAGGAGCAGGACCCTACCAATCTCTACATCTCCAACCTGCCGGTGTCCATGGATGAGCAGGAGCTGGAGAGCATGCTCAAGTCCTTTGGCCAGGTTATCTCCACCCGCATCCTCCGTGACACCAACGGGACCAGCCGCGGTGTGGGGTTTGCCAGGTCAGACCATAGCGAGCTGACACCATTCACTTGTCAAGTGTGGTTTTGATTGGCAATGATGAGCTAGTTGGAGTGCTGTTCAGGCGGATCCAGGCCTTGTAACTGCAAACTGTATTTCACATGTGGGAGTAAACTTGACTTTGCTCACATTTCAGAATGGAATCCACAGAGAAGTGTGAGGCCATTATTCAGCATTTCAATGGCAAATTCATCAAGACTCCACCTGGAGTGCCTGGTGAGAAAATTGATTTTTTTTTTCACACAGTGGAAATCAGATAATGGTTCTGCTTTTTCGTCCGAGCTCGAGTTTGTCTTTTTTTTCTGTGGCCCTGGAATTCAATCTTTTATTTGCTCTGTTGCTTTCATAGTGCCTACAGAGCCCTTATTATGTAAGTTTGCAGACGGGGGTCAGAAGAGGAGGCAGAACCAGGGGAAATACCTTCACAATGGAAGGCCTTGGGCCAGAGATGGGGAGACGGTAAGACTGATCATCAAGCTAATAAACCCTGCTCTGCATGGTTCTTTCAAGCTAACAGTTTGGGGTTGTGCAAGCTGATGTAAGAATATGTTAGAATATCACTTTTTTCATTTTATATTGGTCCAAATTGGCTGTGCTAGCCAACTGCTTTAGTACTGACTCCACCAGTGAATGCATGACTTCAGAGGTTCTGAATCCTGTGTTGTTTTCCCAGGGAGGAATGACGCTTGCGTATGACCCCACGGCCTTACAGAATGGGTGAGTGTCATGGAGTGACAGGAGGCAGTCTCACCCCTCCACAGCAGCCATGCTCTCAAAAAGTTGTGAAATGCTGCCCCCTCGTGGCACATGGAGAAATGCAAGGCATAATGTTTGTGTGTCGTCGATAAATTGCACAGCTGCATGTACATAAAATGGTTGATTACATGATCCAGCCGGTCACCAAGTTCACTTAAATGTGTGCTGTGCCTGTTCCACAGCTTCTACTCCTCACCCTATAGTCTGGCCCCAAGCCGAATGATCACCCAGACGTCCCTCTCCCCCTACATGCATTCTCCAGTCTCGTCCTACCAGGTGGGAAATAAAATCAGCATCTATCTAGCTAGCTATCTATCTATAAGTCTGACAACCCAGCTAGTGTCATCCAAACCGTTGTGTTTTTATGTGTGACCTCTGACCTTCAGGTACATAATCCATCCTGGATGCATCATCAGTCATACCTCATGCAGCCAGCCGTGAGTACTATGTCTCCTCCACCTTTCTCTGATACCACAGTGTACCCTTCCTTCCCGGCCAACCCTGATAGAAAAGCGTTTCATGGGTGTGTCCCCTAAAATCCTCGCCTCATGAGCTCCAATAGCTATGTTGTCATGTGTGCCAGCCAGCGCAGGTTAGACTCTGTGACCTGCCAGTATGTCTCTACTGATGTTTTATTTATCTTCATGGTGTTAAAGGCAGAGTATGTAAGAGTTTCAAGATAATGTAGCTTAAAATCCTTTCATTCAGTGTGGAGAAATGGTGGCCAAATGAAGGTCTCATCATTTCTCATTTACTTTATATGTTCATCTTAAAGGTCTCATGAAATGAAACATGTATTTTCATTCATGTTACCTCTTTTAGCTGCTTTAAATTTATATGTATTTGCAACACTATGTTTTCAAAATTCACCAAAAACATCTTTTTTCATTTTGTGTTCATAAGAATAATGCAGTTACTTCATCCTGTACTAGCTGTACACAAAAATGGATCTAATGAATGGGAGTGAGATTGAGAGAAGACAAATGATCTGATGCCCCCAAATTGAAACTAACCAACAGCACATATTGTTGTTCACATTCTTCTAAAAATACCTGGCTGTTGTTTGGCTAATAGTTAAATGAAACCTCCTCTCCCTACAAAATCCCACACAACAGCTAGGTCAACCTGCAGAAGTTGGTGGTGCTCTCAGTGCCGTTGCATGGGAGCTTTACAGTTCTTCTGGATTTCAAAATGGCTCCTCTTGTCTAGTGCGGGTCCATCTCATACTCTAGAAACATTTGGCCTCCACCACATATTTCCCAAGGATGGGGGCACAATTGAAATTTGGCAGAGGAGCAGCCAGTCATAGTAGATATGCTACATAGCTGTTAGCATAGCTGGCAGCAGCAGTTTACTGATGTGGTAATGGAAAGTAGCTAGCCAAACACTGTGTCTCTATTTGCAGACTTACAGGTTTACAGGCATTTATAGTATATCCCGAGACTGGGAACCAGACAAATGTGCGAGCTCATGTTTTACATTTGCTCTGGCATATACACATCTGCCCTGTCATTCAGACAGATTTCCAACTGACCAATCACAACCATTCATCTAATATCTGTGAATGTTCTCATTCATCCAGGTCATGGTTACCCAAAGGAATTGAATCAAGTGCAACTGGACTTGGTATATATCCGTGAAGACGTTTCGCCTCTCATCCAAGAGGCTTCCTCAGTTCGTGCCTTTCTGACCAGACCAAGCTAGTCTGACTGGCTGGTGATGAGACTCAGAATTTATCCTCTAGGAGTCGTTGTCAGAGCTATTGATATGCGTGGCTCTTTGTGATCCGATCTTTACCAACGCCAGTCGCTAACAGAGCCATAGATATGAGTGACTCTTTTGTGTACTGATGTTTGGCCGCACCCATCGTTATTGGAGCTATTGGTATGCGTGGCTCTCCTGTGCTCTGATGTCCAGCCGCGCCCGTCGCCATCGGAGCACTTGATTCAACTCCTTTGGACATTCATTTAATAGCCTTTTTTTTTTACCCTGATCCTGTATTCCAGGAACTCTGCCTCTGATTGGCTAGTACTTGTTGGTTAGGTTGGTTAGGGTTAGGGTGGGGTTAGCCAATCAGAGGCAGAGTAGGGGAGGGTCTTCCCAGAATAAGGGTGGGAGAAAAAAATAACTATAATAATAATAATAACTATAAAAATAACTAAATAACATCTGGTTCTCAGGCTAGTATCTCCCCATATCCCCTATATTAGTAGTGCACTCTAAAGAAGCCTGTTTTGGAAAGTCTTATTTGTGCAGTGTTTGAGCATTCAAATTATGCATGTTGCTGGGCTACATCATGACAGTTGTCTGGTATGGATATCAGCTAGCGGGATAAAGATGGAGATATTCCATTGCCTACTGCTAGCAGTCAAACAGCCACAGAAACTCCTTTCTGCTTATGTGTACCGCCTCCTGGTTTACTTTTTAGTTTTGGCTATTAGCGCTGTTGGCCTTTGACTATCAGCAACAGGAGATTCTGGCACTGGTGGAGTTGTTACAGTAGTGTTTATGCTTGCTCAATAATCCAGGTAAGGAAATCCCAGAAGGTGGAATCAGTTCATCTGGACATGTTTATTGAGAGAGATTTCATCACTCATCTAACGCCCCCTTTCCACTACATGGTACCGACTCGCAGAGTGTTGTTTTCCGTTACCGTAACACAGTACCCCCTCAGTGTAGCTGGTCTGCGTTGATTTTGGTACCCACTCCAGTTATTTTGGAACCTCGACAAAGGTGGTACCAGAAAAGTGATAACAGTTACCAAAATGCCAGTACTTTCCAGTAATGAGCCGCTACCATGTAGTGGAAATGTGGCATAAGTGACCTCTTCAGTCTCAACTGACTGCAGGTATCAATACAGTGCCGTAACGACCAAAACCCATGACCAGTTTCATATGCAAATATGGGTGTGACCATTAACTTGAGTTACAATGGCCA
Source organism: Lampris incognitus (assembly GCF_029633865.1). Taxonomy (NCBI): domain Eukaryota; kingdom Metazoa; phylum Chordata; class Actinopteri; order Lampriformes; family Lampridae; genus Lampris; species Lampris incognitus. The sequence continues at coordinate 85,207,307 of NC_079212.1, read as the reverse complement.
TGTGTATTATTCACAGAGGGTTGGGGAATAGTTGCAATCATAGCATTGTAAAATGGTGACAGATGTACTCAGGAAAGATGGCAGCGTGAATTTGCTTTTGCAGCGGCCTCACCCAGTACCTGTGTGGGAAGAGGGTGGCGCGAACTTACGTTTGCGGCGGCCTAACCTGGTACCGTCCATGCAGTGTCTTTGTCCACGTCTGCGTCTAAGTTTGTTTTGTCTTCATTTGATGGCTGGGAGAGCTGGCATTGGATCAGTTGGGACAGCTTCGTCTGCTACGTCCTGGGCCCGAGGAGGTAACACCAAGGGTGGTCTGACAGGACGCAGAAGCGGGGCAGGCTAAGGTAACTGTTAGGCCATGCAGACCGGCAGTTCCGATAACACCAAGGGCGGTCTGGCAGTGGCCTTGCCTAGTGTTGACTGTGTTTCAGTGTCGTTGTGTGGAGGGTGGGGAGGTGTGTTGAAGATGTCTGGCTGGGAGAGCTGGCGCTGGATCGGTTGAGGAAGCCTGGTTTGCTGCATCCAGTGGGCCCAGGGACCATAGCCCTGCTTGGAGCTGTGCCCGAAGAGGAAAGACCGCGGGCAATCTCACAGTGCAGCAGGCTAAGCTAACTGCTAGTCTATGCAGACCGGCAGTTCCGACAGTCATCCTGGCTGGTGTTCGTTCCCTTGGACAGTGATTTTTTTTTTTTGTTGATGTTTTTGGGAAATTTGGGATGTGTGTTTTTGTCTTTTGTGTTATACTGCTGTGGACTGGGGGAAACGGAATTTTGTTTCTTTTGTGTACACAAGTACATGAAAGAAATGACAATAAATTGTTCCTGACTCCTGATCTTGACACAGATGGCCTCTTTGACTCCCCATTCAAACCAGTGTTCCTCCATATCAAGGATGGTCACATCCTCATCCTTGAAAGAGTGGCCACTGGCCTGTAGGTGGTGTAGACTGTGTAGTCCTGGTCTGATGTGTTAGCTGTCCTGTGTTTCCCTAATGTACAAGTCACGGCACTCCTCCTGGTACTTAACAGCTACACTATATTGCTCTGTTTGTGCCGGGGGACCCGATCCTTGGGGTGGGCCATGTCAACATCTTACGATGCTGTGATTGCAAACATTTCCAAATCCTCTGTGAATAGTACACATGGCCATTGTAACTCTAGTTAATGATAGCACCCATATTTGCATATGAAACTGGTGGTTGGTTTGGGTCGTTATGTCACTGTATTGTTTATAATGGTGGGGACACCTGCAGTCACTGTATTGTTTATAAGGGTGGGACACCTGCAGTCACTGTATTGTTTATAAGGGTGGGGTACCTGCAGTCACTGTATTGTTTATAAGGGTGGGGACACCTGCAGTCACTGTATTGTTTGTAAGGGTGGGGTACCTGCAGTCACTGTATTGTTTATAAGGGTGAGGTACCTGCAGTCACTGTATTGTTTATAAGGGTGGGACCCCTGCTGTCACTGTATTGTTTATAAGGTTGGGACACCTGCAGTCAGGTGAGACTGAAGAGGTCACGTTGTGTCCAGATGAACTGAGTCAACTGTCTTTGATATCCTTACCTGGATTATGGAGCATGCATGAAGACAGTAATGTAGCACAACTTCTCCAGGGCCAGAATCTCCTATGGTTGGCAGTCAATGGCAAACAGTGCTGATAACCAAACCTGTCCAGATGAACCGATTCAGCAGTCTGTGGTGTGTTAGATAAGGCACAATGACAGTCTGCTTGCTCAGTCAAAGAGTTTGTACATGCCCTGGAGGAGGCAGGAGGCAGGGCTGTTGTTTCTGTTAAAGCCCTTCTTCACCTGTGCATGCAGTGGTAGGAATACAACATTTAGTTAGGCAGGGAGAATTTAATTTAAAGCCCAGAATTGTGTGTGTGTGTGTGTGTGTGTGTGTGTGTGTGTGTGTGTGTGTGTGTGTGTATGTGTATGTGTATGTGTACGGCTCCACAGGGCACAGTCCTGACCCCGAGCATGGACCATGCCATGTCCATCCAGCCTACGTCCATCATGGGACCTCTTACCCAACAGCTCAGCCACCTGTCCTTGGGCAGCACAGGCACTGTCAGTACCAGTCATTCTTCAGCACACGTGCACACATGCATGCACACACACACACAAATGCATACACACATATACTCGCACACACCCATATTCATGCACAAAGACAAACACTCCCACAGAACCATCCAGTGCATCATCATTATTGTCCCAAAATGGTTCATACATCAGTCTGAGTAAACCTTTTTAATTACTCTCTGCTGAACACACTGTACACTGGTACTGCGCTCTAAGTGTGTATTTTCCTGTGACCTGTCTCAACAGTACATGCCTGCCAACACTACTATGCAGGGGACCTACATCCCCCAGTACACCCCAGTGCCTCCCTCCAGTGTCTCAGTTGAGGTAGGAAGCCCGACAGCCCGTGTCCAACTCATACTGGGATGACTGATACTTCATCCCATGTAGTTATGGAGGAATTATTCATGTGTGTGCTGTGGCTTGGACAAAAGCTCAAGTAGGACTGGACTGAATGTCGTCGTAGACTGTAGTTAAGGATGGACCAATGTCACTTTTTCACTACCGTGTCAAAGTACGAATCTGGAAGAATTGGCTGACCAGTACTTTTGCTGAACAGTGCAGACTTACACCATTAGTTTGGGGGTCAGTGGGTAAAATAGTTGAGGTAGAATCCATAGAAGCCATTTTGCTTTTATTTATGACATATTACTCATGGTTTTTGGTGTCCGATTTTAGTCTTGGTTAAAATCTCTGACACTTAACCTCAATTTTAGCCTGGTATCGACCCAGTATCAGATACCAGTACCTGTATCAGTGCGCCCCTAACATAATTTACTCATTTTTAATTCAGAGCTGTATCGGCTGCTTCTCTTGCTTCATGGTGTTGCTTAACAATGTTTAGCACACACAATTTCATCACTAATAAAAGCAAACTTTTTTTTGAAGGAGAATGGAGGCCAACAGCAACAGGTTGCCATGGAGACGCCTGCAGAACACACAAACTACTCGTACCAACACACCAAGTGAAGCTAAGGTACTGACAGGTTCTCCATCCTGTCCATTGTAGGTCACGTACTTGTGTGCACAGCTGCAGCAGGCTAACGGATCTTCTGCATGATCCAGCAGCCACAGAACTATTGACAGGTGTTAGTGTGGGCTCTGTCTTTCTGTCGGTCTATCTTTCTGTCTGTCTTGTCTGTCTTACTGTCTGTCTGTCACTGTGTCTGTCTGTCTATCTTACTGTCTGTCTGTGTATGTCAGTCTGTCTGTGCCATCAAACAGACCCATTACTGATGTTATTAGCTGCAGCTGTGTTTATCCTGCTATGCTTACATCACAGAGTACCAAGACCAGCCTGCCATGTTTTTAACCTTTACATGTTTTGAACTTGTAGATGACAGCAGACTCACTGAATGCTGTAGGGTTTAGTTACTCTTTAAAAAGTGTTGGCATGTCACAGCCTAACAGCATGAGTCAAGTACACCACCCACAGACGGTAACACATTCTATAAAAACGTCGCTCTACTGCACACTGACAGATGATCTTTCATACAAGAAATGAGGTGCCCCGTGTTGCTAGCAGGTTGTTTTTAAAGAGTATTCGTTTTTTCTTATAAACATATTCCAGTGCTTATCAAACCCTTTCATTTGTCGTTCTTTGGGAATCAGGAACACTTCATTTGTTTATTTATTTGAAATATCGTTTCACCCAGCCTGCAGCAGTGCAACACAAATACAAAAACACATCCCAAAACCACAAGAACACATATATCAAACTACAAAAAATCACTGTCCGAGAGAACCAACGCAGGATGACTATCAGAACTGCCAGTCTCCTTTGGCTAGCAGTGAGCTTAGCTTCATGGGCTAGCAGTTAGCTTAACCTGCCCCCCTTCCGCATCCTGTCAGACCGCCCTCTGTGTTACCTCCTTCATACGCATATTCATATTTTCTGAATGTTTTTCTCCCAACATATTAGCATTTCAGGATGTGACTGCGAGTAAGATTGTGTCATCAAACAAAAAGTGCGGGAATTAGTTAACGGAGAAGTAGTAATGATGAGAACATCACACTGACAGTCTGATGAAAGCGCCACAGAATGCTCAGACCATCTGAGGACACCAACACTCATGCGTCTCTTTCAGCTGCCGGAGGCGAGGGGCCGAGGGCACACGATGAGCCGCGTGGGAAGGATTCCTCTGCAGGACAGACGTGCTCGGGACCCTCAGCAAGCACCGGACCCAAACATGGATGGCAAGAGGAACATATGTGTCATGGAAACTAGGATGACACTCTTACTTCATTGGAGTTTTCCTGCTCTTTTCTCCAAGAGCCGATCAACCAAAGGTGGGAGCGTTCTTCAGAGAAACGTTGATGTATTTTGTTAACTGACAAAAAGAATTTAAAAAAGAAAAAAAAACGCTAAGAAAGGAGGAAAAGACACAGAGCATTATTTTTGTGCACGTAATATAACAAATTCTTATTTTAAAAAAAAAGCATTCTGGAAGTTTCAGAGTGATTCAAGGAAAAGAGTTACAACACAATGTGTCTTCTATTTTTTTGTAAGATATGCAAACTTTGATTTTTATTTCCTGATGTCTGTTTTTTGACATTCTATTTGCAGCAGTAGGATAACAATTTGTACAGATTAAAAAAAAAAATCAAAAGACTTTAGTTGGTGTGATGTTTGGTAATTATTTAAATCATAGGAAGCAAACCGTTTAAAGCCACCTGCAGCTGCCATGCTGGAGACCGTCATGTTGGCCGCAGGTTAGAAACTCTTAACGGGGTGGTGAGGTGATCTCCGCACCATATAAACCCTGGTTTCACCCTGGATCTCTGGGTGAAAGACAATCATGAATATTTCCATTTATGTTTTTTGAGTTCCAAGAACATTTAAATTTGGCAGGGTATTTAATGCTGTAGTTTATGTAGATGTGGGCGTGGGTTGTAAAACAGTCTACAGATTTAAAGGTGTCTAGATGCCAGGCAGCACATTCATGCATTCTGGCATTGGGAAACTGTAAAAGTATTATGAGGTGCTGAGGCAAAGCTCCAATATTTCATTGGGAGACCTCAGTTGTGTGTCATTATTGATGATAATTTAGTTTATGTCCTACCACGTCCTGTTGTCAGTCTAAAGCCAGTAGGGAGACATTACCAGAAAGGAAGTACTGTGTTCACATGTGTCACTGAGGCTGCAGAGATGTTCTACAGAGAGGCTCTGCAGAGATGTTCTGTAGAGATGCTCTGCAGGGATGCTCTGCAGAGATGTTCTGCAGAGATGTTCTGCCGAGATGCTCTGCAGAGATGTTCTGCAGAGATGTTCTGCAGAGATGCTCTGTAGAGATGCTCTGCAGAGAGGCTCTGTAGAGGTGTTCTGCAGAGATGCTCTGTAGAGATGTTCTGGAAGACCCCTGCATCCTTCCCGTGTCTCTCAGCATGGCCCTCAGCTGGCTTTAAGCGGTTTGCTTGTGATAGATCTTCAGGTATAAATAACAACTCCAACTTTAGTGATAATTAAACATGCTTTAGAGCTGAAGATTACTACGAAGTGTGTGTACAAAAGAACAAAGTAATAACTAAATTAAGAGAAACGAGGGAAATCAAATTGGGGGCTGAGAGTCCCAGAAATAAAAGTGATGGGAAAGGGAGCTGTAAGGTTTTTTGTTTTGTTTTGTTTTTTTTTTTTTTCAATGCTGCTTTTGTCACCTGAGTTTGATTTTCTGACTTTCAGTGATTTTTCTCTTTTGTTTTTTGTTTGTAGATAGTAAACTGTTTTTGTTTTTTGTTTTTTTGTTTCACTTGAAAGCATTTAAGCTATTTTGCCTTATTTTTGAATGACTTTATTTTCAAAATAGATTAGATGTTAGTGTTAGCTTGGTAGCGTTCCTATGAGTAGTTTCGATCTTTCCTCTGTTAGTGATGGGCGGGGTTAGTGATGCTGCATCGTTGTGCATCTGCACATGGTCCATGACAACTGTCCTCACACCGCCTCCGTTCCACAGCACTGTGCTTTCACTCTCTCGTCGTTTCTGTCTGGGCTTTTCTACAGACCTACATGTCCACAGACAGGTGTATATGTAGAAGCTTAGGGAAGAGGTGCTGGATTAAGAACCGCGGCCTGAGTCTCTTCAGCTGTTCCTGGTTGGAAAGTCTCAAACCGGTTCTGTTGTCGACGTAACAACAGACAGAAGCTCGTGTACATACAAATTATGGTCTGGTAAAAAGTTATTGAATTAAATATTGTCACTACAGGTCATGCCACCACGTGCAGTATGTCTGGATATGATAGATGAGGATCATTTGTTTCTAGAGACGTCGTGAACTCTAGCTGTTAAAACAGCAGTTTTACATCAGACTCGCGTCACCGTGGTCGTGCTGTTAGAGATGAGTTTTACAGCAGTACAGCAATGAATGAATTTCTTAATGAACCAACACTGCAAAAAAAAAAACAACCTATTTTAAGCCTTAACATTTTAGTCTGGAAACAACTGCCTGACACAGTCCAGGGTTCAACACTCAGCGGTGTGTATGAAGACAATGACGCACTTTCTCACACCTTAGCCAGCATTTCATCCGCGTCTGACATGAGATAAGGAAGAGCGCGTCTTCCTGTCCTCCAGCCACTGAGGTGTTCCAGCCAGTGAAAAGTCGTTTTTCAAGCCTTATTTCAGGCACGGTTTAAAAGACTGTTGCCCTTTTGTCATTGCTCTTCTTTGCAACCAAAAACAGCATCGCCATCCATTCATTTGACAAGCTTGACCTCAGCAGGGAGAAGTGCTGCAGACTCGAGCTGCAGAGGAACATCTCCTCTGAGGTGGGCGGTCACAAGTCTCTATGCTGTGACTCCCCACCTCAGCAGGGAGAAGTGCTGCAGACTCGGCTGCAGAGGAACGGCTCCTCTGAGGTGGGCGGTCACAAGTCTCCATGCCGTGACTCCCCACCTCAGCAGAGAGAAGTGCTGCAGACTCGGCTGCAGAGGAACGGCTCCTCTGAAGTGGGCGGTCACAGGTCTCCATGCTGTGCCTCGTTCAGGTTCCACGACATATGTCAAGTGTCAGTAGGTGTGTTGACACACACACCGTATTCCACCATCTGACTCACCTTTAGCTTTGTTAAGGTTTTATTTGGAGTATTCATCCTACAGTGTGTCTTCACAACCAAATGGTAAATATCCTCATGTAAAATGAGTGACGAATTGAGATTAAAACTGTGGGAAGGGGCGTCCAGGTAGCGTGGCAGTCTATTCCGTTGCCTACCAACATGGGGATCGGCGGTTCAAATCCCCATGTTGGCTCTGGCTTGGTTGGGCATCTCTACAGTCACAATTGGCCGTGTCTGCGGGTGGGAAGTGGTGGGTATTTGTCCTGGTCGCTGCATTAGCGCCTCCTCTGGTCGGTCAAGGTGCCTGTTCAGTGGGGAGGGGGAACTGGAGGGAATAGCGTGATCCTCCCACGCGCTACGTCCCCCTGGTGAAACTCCTGACTGTCAGGTGAAAAGAAGCGGCTGGTGACTCCACATGTATGGGAGGAGGCATGTGGTAGTCTGCAGCCCTCCCGGATCAGCAGAGGGGGTGGAGCAGAGACCGGGACGGCTTGGAAGAGTGGGGTAATTGGCCGAGTACAATTTGGGTGAAAAGGGGGGGGGGAACAAACAAAAAAAAAGAAAAACGTGGGAAATGGGTTTGCGTGAAGCCGGACCACCCGGAGCGGCCCGGCTCAGCATCTGCCTGGTCCCCCCGCGTCAGAAGGGCCGTGGCGTCCGCGTGCCGTGTGTCCTGCCTGGTAACGGAGCATTGGCTTATGTGTTTTGTGTTTCTACACCTTCAGGTTTAGGTTGTCACCAAAAACAGTGCAGGGGATGTTGTCACTTCCTGTGACGGCGTCATCACAGCTGGTTTGTAAATACGGTCTGTTTTTCCACTTCCTGCAGATGAGCGTCAGGTCACACCTGCGTCACCTGCGCTTCCTGTCGGCGCTGACGTGTCAGTTACTCATCTGTCCAGGTCACATAGCAGCTGTCCCGTTTTCATTTGGAGTGAACCAGCCTCATGAAGGAAACTGTCGTGGGTATGATGTTTTCATGAAGCACGCGGTAGTCCACGTGTTAGCCATCATTCTGAACACTAAGATGATTTTGAAACTATGAAATGACCACTTACTGCCCCGCCGTCTGTATTTATTTAGTCTCGCAGAGCGATACGGGGCGGGATCCTGACCGCACCGCCGTTTGGGTTCGGTTGGCTCAAACATTTGTTTTAAAAGCTGCCATGCCTTGTGTGTACTGTACGCACAACATTTGGAAACCAAATTCCCAGCCCTTATTTTTCAGTCCACACCGGTTTCGAGAACGCTGCCGTTTCCAGCCTTTGGTCCAGCTCGTGGCGGTTTCCGGCTGTCTCCAGCCTTTGGTCCAGCTCATGGCGGTTTCCGGCTGTCTCCAGTCTTTGGTCCAGCTCGTGGCGGTTTCCGGCTGTCTCCAGCCTTTGGTCCAGCTCGTGGCGGTTTCCGGCGGTTTCCAGCCTTTGGTCCAGCTCATGGCGGTTTCCGGCTGTCTCCAGTCTTTGGTCCAGCTCGTGGCGGTTTCCGGCTGTCTCCAGCCTTTGGTCCAGCTCGTGGCGGTTTCCGGCCGTTTCCAGCCTTTGGTCCAGCTCATGGCGGTTTCCGGCTGTCTCCAGCCTTTGGTCCAGCTTGTGGCAGTTTCTGGCTGTCTCCAGCCTTTGGTCCAGGTCGTGGCAGTTTCCCGCTGTCCTCCAGCCTTTGGTCCAGCTCGTGGCGGTTTCCAGCTGTCTTCCAGCCTTTGGTCCAGGTCGTGGCGGTTTCCAGCTGTCCTCCAGCCTTTGGTCCAACTCATGGCAGTTTCCAGCTGTCCTCCAGCCTTTGGTCCAGCTCGTGGTGGTTTCCAGCTGTCTTCCAGCCTTTGGTCCAGCTCGTGGCAGTTTCCAGCTGTCCTCCAGCCTTTGGTCCAGCTCGTGGCGGTTTCCAGCTGTCCTCCAGCCTTTGGTCCAGCTTGTGGCGGTTTCCAGCTGTCTCCAGCCTTTGGTCCAGCTCGTGGCGGTTTCCAGCTGTCTCCCGCCTTTGGTCCAGCTCGTGGCGGTTTCCAGCTGTCCTCCAGCCTTTGGTCCAGCTCGTGGTGGTTTCTAGCTGTCTCCAGCCTTTGGTCCAGCTCGTGGTGGTTTCTAGCTGTCTGCAGCCTTTGGTCCAGCTCGTGGCAGTTTCCGGCTTGTTTCATAGCTTCAGAATGTTTTGCTGCTAAAGGGACGTACAGACAGTTTGTTGGACGCTGGTCCCTCTGAATCTCCAGAACATCCCCCGTCCATCTGCCGCGTGCAGAGCGTCCTCTGATGGGCCCTGCAGCTCGCGTGAAGACCCCCGCTATGGGCAGGAGAAACACTTCCTGTGCAGCAGACACCCAGCAGGAAGTGACTCCACAACATCTGGGCAGTGATGCTACAACACGGCGTGTGCGGGTGCTTAAGGAGGATGCTCAGCACCCGTCAGATGGGGGGGGTATTAGATGTAGATCACGTGACAAGCTCATCTTACTCACTGCTTGTAAACAGCTTCCTTATTTATACAAGAACTCATGTTGTACAGTTTTATTAGAGGAAAGAGGTTTTGATATTTGGTTTATTTTGCAAGGCCACTTGGCCACTTTTGTCCTCCTGTGCCAGAGTTGCTGAATTGTCCATAACTTGTGTTTTTTATTGATAGAGATGCAGTTTTCCTTCTCTCTTTGGTTTTCTCTTTGAATTTGAATACGTCAATTCTCTTTTTTTTATAATAAAAGCCTAGTTTTAATCATGTGGTGAACTGTTTCTTCCATTGCTTGGCTTCCATACCGAGGAGACTGTGGAGAGGTGTTTAAATCTGTTTCTCAGACCACCCATCCTTCCATCCATCCATCCATCCATCCATCCATCATCCATCCACCCAACCATCCATCTATCCACCCACCCATCCATCCATCCATCATCCACCCATCCATCCATCCATCCATTATCCAAACCGCTTATCCTGCTCTCAGAGTTGCGGGGGTGCTGGAGCCTATCCCAGCAGTCATTGGGTGGCAGGCGGGGCGACACCCTGGACAGACCATCAGTCCATCACAGGGCCCACACACCCACACACCTAGGGATAGTTTAGTACAGTTGATATAGTGAATTCAGGCTGCAGCCGGGAAGTGAACCCGGGTCGCCCGCACCGTGGTCGACTGTGCTAACCAGTCAACCAAAGGGTCCGACCAAAGGGACCATACATTTCATACAGGGTTTCTCGGAGACCCTGTGTGAGAAACCATCGTGTTCAACCATTAATTCACAAGCACGGCAACACACGTCTTGTTTAGTCGACAACTTCATTCTTACATTTCAACTTTACTTACATCGTCTTTAGAAAACACATCACCATGTACTGGCTGGCCTGACCTTCGACCTCTCTAGGGCTCAGGTTTGGACGTCTACATGTTAAGACACAGGGATATTTATTCTAACATGAAGCTACGTTACACTCCAAAGGCCACATTAGAGTTACAATAGAACTTGCAACTGGTGTCTAACAGCTGAACATACGAAACAGTAGAAACACTTCCCCTCGGTGACACGGTCAACCACGTCCACTTCCCCAGCGTGCACGCACACTGGAACTATCACACATGTACACCAAAATGGAACTGTGAATTAGCCTGTTAGTCATCTATCATTATGAGCATTAAGAACACATACACAAGGTCACATCAGAGCTAGCACAGACCACTTTGTGGACTCGGTGGCTGGTGTTACCGTTGAGTGTTCCTGAATCCAGCAAAGGGTAAAAAGGTGAGCGAAAACCCTGCATGAATGAAACCCAACTATTGGCTCAGAGCTGAAGGGAAGCTAGAAATACATGTGGGTGAACCGAGTGTCTTTGAGTATTCAACTCTAAACACCTCTGGGTTTTGATGCCATCTGGGTAGATGGGATGGGGGGAGTTCATGCCAACACAGCTGCCGCAGAACATCTGGAAGGGCAGAAGTGCAGCGAACCTCCACAGTGAAGCTGAGCAGGTTACACTCCAGACACAACGTGTAGACTGGTCGCTCTGAAACACTTCTGTCAGATTATGTTGGTACAAACAGCATTACGTAACTATGAGACAAGAACGAGCAGACGGCCTCCACCTCCCTCACAGACCTGCCCAGCCTCCCGCAGCCTCAGCTGCAGTTTCTTCACATGAAACACGTGGAAAATAAAATTCATGTCAAAACGTGGTTGGTGAATAAATTGCACGTTTGGTCTTCTGTGATGTCATTTACATTTTCACAACATATTTTCAAATGGTTGCTCTAACAGTACTGAGGATCAGGCCCTCATGAAGAGAGGCCTCCAGAGTCGGGCATCTTCAGACGTCTTCACCCTGAACGTGGCTGAGCTAACTATTACAACGGGACAACTCCGGGTTATGAAGAGTCACAAATCCTGGACATGTTGGGCCTCTGCTGAGTTGGTGGTGGTGGTGGAGTTTCACTCTCGGCCGCCTCCGAATATCTGCAGCAGGAAGCTGAACAGGTAGATAATGTCCAGGTAGATGTTCAGGGCGGCAAATATGTATTCTTCTGGACTCAAGGTGTAGCTCTTATTCCCGATGAGCAGCTGAGTGTCAAATGCCAGGAACTTGCAGGAGAGAGAAAGAGATAGTGAATCATGTGGTACCTCAGCAAACCAGTAACTGTACTTCATGCAGCTGAACTGAAGCTTGAGGAGGGAAGGCTTCTTACAAGAGTGAAGAGGATGGCTCCTATCACAGCGTAGATGGCGTGTAACCAGGGTACCTGCAACACGGGGGGAAACATTAGCCGACACTTAAGAGGGCTGGGCTGCTAATTTGGGAAAGACTGGCTTTGCTAGATTATCTTCAAGATGATGAAGACGGCAACAAAGGCTAATCCCCTCTGGCCCGCTCTGGCCTGGCCTGGCCTGGCCAGGGTGAGCCGGCTCTTACGCTTTACTCTGAATCTGGTTTCGAAACACGGTGTTTACCCATGACTATTTCTGGCCGCCTGGGACGACCTAGGCGGCCATTTTCTTTACATTTATATCCGATCCCCCCAATTCAGTGGCCAATCGCTCCCTATTCTAGTTCACACACCCACCCTCGTACTGCATGCGTTCACCCCCTGCATCTCTCCGGCCGGCAGTCTGGAAGGAGAAGCCTCCCCACTTCCGGGACGAGGTGAATCCAGGCCGAACCACTGCTTCCCCACCACCACCACCACACCACACCACACCACACACGTGACGAACACAAGCCAACTTCGCCCCCCTCCCGAAGACAGCGCTGTCAATTATTGCCCCAGTGGGTGACTGCGTCAACACAAAGCCGATGCTTAGACCGCTACACCACCGCGGACCCTACAAGGCGGCCATTTTGACCGTTTTGGATTTTCAAAGTTTAATAACTTAGTGAAAATAAAAGATACAGACCTGCCGCCCCCTGAATGCTCCTAAAACTGCATGTATTTGCATTGAAATGAGTTTTAGAACAATCGCACTAAAAACTTACTATAGAGCTACCTAAAACGACCATGAGCCGTCAAAATGACCGCGCGTAATTCGCGCGTCATCGTGCATGTCATGTCACTTTATGACGTGTGTTGGTCGCGTCATTTCCTTCGCAACGTTCACTTCTTTTTTTTTACATGTCACGTTTTATGGGCCTTGTTACGTTTGTTAGATTAGCAACATGGGTTTTCCGTTTTGTTTTTCCGGTAACATTTTCACTTCTTCACTTTTTTTATTCAAGTTCGACCATGTCTCTCTGAAGTTTAAATTGTTTAAAAATAGGATTGTAACGTGCATAGATAAGTAGACACGTTGGTCCTTGACTAACAGGTCGGACCCTTTAGTCGACTGGTTAACGTTGTCGCTTGCGGTGCAGGAGATACGGGTCCGCGTCCCGGCGGTGGCGGTTCCCGGACTGCCCCCCGAATTCGCTACAGTGTTACAGTTGTTGAAATGTTAATTTTGGTGTCAGTTAGTTTCCTAACAGACATACTAACATACTAAGTAATGCATTAATATCTCAGTCGGGTATTTATCTTGACAGAACATAGAGTTTAAACACCAACGGTCATTTTGACCGCCCATGGTCGTTTGAGGTAGGAGTGGAATCCCGGTCGTTCTGGCGCTAGAGAGGTGCAGAAGGTAACGGCGTCACGATGCTCCACATCTCTGGTGGTTTTCATACGACATGGGAAACAGTCGGAGGGAGAGTTGAACTTACGTATCCGAATGGGACAACGATGGAGAGTGTGACGGCACAGAGGAGCATGACCACACACAGCACGAACAGCACCCCGTGACAGGATGTGACGTCAATCTGGGACGGAGGAAAAGGGCGGATGAGCGGGTAATACAGCTGTATCGTCATGAGAAAGCCAGTCTCAGGTGTGTCATGGTGTGTTGCTTGGTACTGATGAGAGCAGTTTTCCTCACCTTGGTCTGGAAGCTGAAGATGGTGACGGACAAACACACCAGAGCAGTGATGCCCAGGCACAGCGTCACCGACTTAGTGTTGTAAAAGCTGCCGGGGCGAGAGACCAAAACCCTCATCAACATATTCAATGTGTTGTTTTCTCTCTTCCTAGTTTTCCTCCCTGTTAAAGGGTTTTTAGGGAGTTGTTCCTTATCCGATGTGAGGGTCTAAGGACAGGATGTTGTGTTGCTGTAAAGCCCCTTGAGGCCAATATGAACTTGTGATATTGGGCTGTACAAATAAAATGACTTGACTTCAGGTCAGTCACTTATCAGTCTGTCTGCCTGTCTTGTTCCTTTAGTTTCACTGTAGAACAAACATACACAATAACATGCACTCACCTTGACACGAACCCCATCATGCAGGCCATACTCAAGGTCTAAAAAAACACAACGGCGAGAAAAAGCTGCCGTTAGACCAGGGGGACTAGCAAACACAAGTACTGTCTTCTACATGTATGTACAAATGACAAGTACTCACAAAGACAGTTAGCAAGATGAGGTTCCAGGGAAACTGCCTCCTGTTTACAGACGGGGACAAAATGCAGGAAGTGAAGCCCTGGAAACTGACTCATCCTACCTACCCATCAACATGGCTAAACCCTGGATCCTACCTACCCATTAACATGGCTAAACCCTGGATCCTACCTACCCATCAACATGGCTAAACCCTGGATCCTACCTACCCATCAACATGGCTAAACCCTGGATCCTACCTACCCATCAACATGGCTAAACCCTGGATCCTACCTACCCATCAACATGGCTAAACCCTGGATCCTACCTATCCATCAACATGTCTAAACCCTGGATCCTACCTCCCCATCAACATGGCTAAACCCTGGATCCTACCTACCCATCAACATGGCTAAACCCTGGATCCTACCTACCCATCAACATGGCTAAACTCTGGATCCTACCTACCCATCAACATGGCTAAACCCTGGATCCTACCTACCCATCAACATGGCTAAACCCTGGATCCAGCAACGTGAGACTTGTTGTTGTTATTTACACCACAGTGTTTGTGTACTACTGCACAGTGTTGTTGTTATTTACACCCCAGTGTGTGTGCACTACTGTATAGTGTTGTTGTTGTTATTTACACCCCAGTGTGTGTGCACTACTGTATAGTGTTGTTGTTATTTACACCCCAGTGTGTGTGTACTATTGTATAGTGTTGTTGTTGTTGTTGTTGTTGTTATTTACACCCCAGTGTGTGTGCACTACTGTATAGTGTTGTTGTTGTTATTTACACTCCAGTGTGTGTGTACTATTGTACAGTGTTGTTATTTACACCCCAGTGTGTGTGTACTACTGCATAGTGTTGTAGTTGTTATTTACACTCCAGTGTGTGTGTACTACTGCACAGTGTTGTAGTTGTTATTTACACTCCAGTGTGTGTGTACTACTGTGTAGTTTTGTTGTTGTTATTTACACTCTAGTGTGTGTGTACTATTGTACAGTGTTGTTGTTGTTATTTACACCCTAGTGTGTGTGACTATTGCAGTGTTGTTATTTACCCTCCTGTGTGTGTGTGTGTGTACTACTGCACAGTGTTGTTATTTACCCTCCAGTGTGTGTGTGTGTGTGTGTGTGTGTGTGTGTGTGTGTGTGTGTGTGTGTGTGTGTGTGTGTGCGTGTACTACTGCACAGTGTGGTTGTTACTGTGAGGTTACCTCAGGTCTCCGCAGCAGGATAAAGCGATGTAGGTGGCAAAGAAAGTCAAGCTGGAAGAGAGGAAAGAGTGTGTGAGCTTCGGAGCAAGGTGAGAAGAGGCTGACCAGCTGACGAGGACACGGGGAGGTGATGTACTCACTAGGAGGCCATGTACAAGCCAGGATGAGTCTGGATGAAGAACCTCACAGGCTCCCTGCGGAGACATCATAAAGTCACGTTAATGTTCTAGTTTAACGGCTGGCCTGAGACGTCAACATGACCTCCTCTGTAGCGACCAGAGTTGGACTCGCCAGTTGTTTTGTGCTGCCAGCCTTGCTGTCCCTCATATTTACACGAGGGACAGCAGCACATTACAGGACGCGGTGATTCACATGATGAGAATCACAGTGGTTGTTCAGAACTACTGACTTGCCATCAGAATAGGGTTTTACCAGAATGTGAAGACAGACACTATTGCCACCGTCACCAACAGCTGGATCATCAGGATGGCGTAGACCTGCAATACAACATGTCAAACTGAGTGTGATGTGTTTTGCAACTACACACCAGGACACACACACACACACACGTCAGGGTGATGCTGTTGTCATTTAATGTGTTGTTGTTTGCCCTGCTGAAGTCACTGCTTTCGTGTTTGGTGTTGCACAGCAACACTGAGCAATACCTTCCTGATGAAGATCCTCCGCACGGCCTTGTCGTCCCAGGAGAACTGGGCCTGCATCTCCTCATAGCCTGAGAAACCAACACATGTGCAGAGAGGGTCAGTGGGTTGGACCAGAGGCCATCTGGTTTCTCTGACATGAACAGGAGGAGCATCAGCCTTCAGCCCTGCTAGCTTGACATGTTTGAGTCCACAAGCACTCGAAAGTTCAGCGGATTTTATCAGTGCTTGCATACTCAAATTAGCAGGAGAAACAGAGAAAGAAAGAAAAGAGTCCAAATTGTCCATCCATCCATCCATCCATCCATTATCCAAGCCACTTATCCTGCTCTCGGGGTCGCAGGGATGATGGAACCTATTCCAGCAGTCATTGGACGGCAGGCGGGGAGACACCCTGGACAGGCCGCCAGACCATCACACACACACACACACACACACACACACACACACACACACACACACACACACACACACACACACACATCCAGGGACAATGTAGTACGGCCGAGTCACCTGACCTACATGTCTTTGGACTGTGGGAGGAAAGCGGAGTCCCCGGAGGAAACCCACACAGACACGGGGAGAACATGCAAACTGCACACAGAGGACGACCCGGGACGACCCCCAAGGTTGGACTACCCCGGGGCTCGAACCCAGGACCTTCTTGCTGTGAGGCGACCGCGCTAACCACTGCGCCACGGAAAGAGAGGACCCACATAATATGATGTGTGATTTGCTGGTGGGTGAAGTTTGAACACTAGAGCTACGCAGTACGTGTACAACAGACAATATTCACATTAAATACAGAATCTGCTACCTGACAGCAGATCGGTCAGGTCACAGGAACATGTTCTCACCTGTGGTGGCCTCCTGGTAGCTGGGCGGGCCCTCGCTGTCCAGCTTGCCTGCAGCGCTCACCTGAATGTATAACGTGATCATTTATATTCAGTTGTACTAACAGGCAGTTTACCAGACTACTGAGCCAACATGGAGAGACATGTAGTTCAGGACAGCAGATGCTGTGTCACAAACAGCACATTTCATCAGTAGGAAGGATTAGAACGCCTTCGCTAGGCCTCCATCTTTGATATGGAGGCTAAAATAGTTACAGAGTGGAGAGATGAGCATTAAATGAGCTCTTCCCACTTCGTCAACTCAGATATGGCGTGTTTCTTTTCATTTTGCTCTTTTGAGTGAAGAAGGTTGACTTCTGGGACTGATCTATGCGGAGCCATCGGTGGAAGGAGCCAGGCCGGGGCAGCCATGTTAGCTGCTTGTTTAACTCTGCTCTCTGTGCAGGTTGATTTTCAGCATATTCATGATATATCAGTGCGACTGTGGACATGGTTACAGGTTTGAAGTCCACACTTTAGTCTTAGGAAAAGGGACCAGAACATGACACCTACACTGCAAAACCTCTCAAGAGTCTGCCACTGCCTCAAACTCCACATCATATCAAATGACCAACTAAAGGAGTCACAAAATGTCCGTAGAATCCGTAGAAACCAGCCATGTCTTGGCTGCAGTGTACATGTGTGTCTAAGGAGTGAAAGTTAGACTCGTACCTTTCCCTTCGTCATTTCTTCTCCTTCGTGGTCCTTTGTGCTGTCGAGGACGATGTATCTTAATTTTGTTGTATTGCTGAAGTCCCTGGTGAGAAGTCTAGCTCATCGGTAAGTAGGTGTCTTCATACAAGCTGTGAAGATGTCCAGGTCCTCCTTCGGTCGAGTGTTATGCAGTCGAGTCAGCGTCCGTATGGGGAGCGAAGCACCGCTTGCGTTGGCTGTTCTGAATGTGTCCACTGTGTGGATTACCCTAAACCTTTATAGAGCATCATGTGGTTAATCTGCCTGTAACCCTGATCCCACATCCCCACCCCCCACCCCCACCCATCATCTGCCTGATGAGGTCATCCAGGTAGGGGCCAGCATGGAGGTATAGCAGGACCATGCCACCGCTGCAATGGGGGGGGGGTCGTTTCTGTTTCTGTGTTGGCAGAGGCTTTTGAGAAGGTTCCAGAGAAGTTAATAATACCAGTATTCACGAGCCTGCAGTCCTGTAGATCCAGAAAGACTTGTCTGCAGGAATTACACACGTGTTGCATAATGATGACACTCAGTAACATGGAGAACATAATATCTCCTCATGACATATTTGACATATTCAACCTATCATATATATCATGACAAGTTCATGTTCGCTTGTGAGTGGATTTGTGAATTGATTCCATATGTGTATTAATCTGAATCAGAATCAGAAATAGTTTAATTTGCCAAGTGAGATCTCAGCTCATGAATGATTTGAATGTTGAATGACTTGGTGATGGACTTGACATATCCCTATCCCTCAACCTTAGGTAACACAACAAATCCGGCAATACGGTGACATCATAGTTTTGTGTAAGACTGGTTTGGTAACCAGCAGGCAAGGATAATGTGGTGGTTAAGAACGTTATGTGAAAAGATGAGCCTAGCACAGAGTCATAATGAGATTTGGCAGCAAGCAGCCACAGCTGACCCACCTTTTCTGGGATTCCCTCTGACGTTTTAGTCTCTCGGCACCAACAACACTACATGGTGGGTCAAAAGATGCAGAGACTCTTAGAATTTGATCAAGACATGTTCATTACAGTCCCACGGATAGTTTTGCAAAGGGGCAAAAAACAAAACAAAACAAAACACATGTTTGTGGACAGTGAAATATTGTGGATCACGGTACACATTTGTGGATTGCCTTCTGTGGGTTAAACTATTAAAACCTCCATACAGAAGTCGGTTTTGTCTGGAATAAATATAATATAAACCACTTGAAATCTACTGCCAGGGCACTCTTGAGCAATGCGTTCCACGTCACTTGTTTTAGTAAATCTGTTCAATAGTAAACCACGTGCAGTGTGACTGCTAATGCTGCCTCATACTGACAGCACTGATGTCATGATACACAAAGAGAATATATCATAATGATGTTGATATATATCACGATTTATATATATCGTGATATATATATCTTGATATATCTCGTGATATATACCGTGATATATATACACTACCGTTCAAAAGTTTGGGATCACCCAAACAATTTTGTGTTTTCCATGAAAAGTCACACTTATTCACCACCATATGTTGTGAAATGAATAGAAAATAGAGTCAAGACATTGACAAGGTTAGAGATAATGATTTGTATTTGAAATAAGATTTTTTTTACATCAAACTTTGCTTTCGTCAAAGAATCCTCCATTTGCAGCAATTACAGCATTGCAGACCTTTGGCATTCTAGCTGTTAATTTGTTGAGGTAATCTGGAGAAATTGCACCCCACGCTTCCAGAAGCAGCTCCCACAAGTTGGATTGGTTGGATGGGCACTTCTTGCGTACCATACGGTCAAGCTGCTCCCACAACAGCTCAATGGGGTTCAGATCTGGTGACTGCGCTGGCCACTCCATTACCGATAGAATACCAGCTGCCTGCTTCTGCTCTAAATAGTTCTTGCACAATTTGGAGGTGTGTTTAGGGTCATTGTCCTGTTGTAGGATGAAATTGGCTCAAATCAAGCGCTGTCCACTGGGTATGGCATGGCGTTGCAAAATGGAGTGATAGCCTTCCTTATTCAGAATCTCTTTTACCCTGTACAAATCTCCCACCTTACCAGCATCAAAGCAACCCCAGACCATCACATTACCTCCACCATGCTTAACAGATGGCGTCAGGCATTCTTCCAGCATCTTTTCA
The DNA here is from genome assembly GCF_029633865.1 of Lampris incognitus. Classification (NCBI taxonomy): domain Eukaryota; kingdom Metazoa; phylum Chordata; class Actinopteri; order Lampriformes; family Lampridae; genus Lampris; species Lampris incognitus. The sequence goes on along the minus strand of NC_079212.1, from coordinate 85,187,698 downwards.
TTTGTTCTGCGTCTCACAAACGTTCTTCTTTGTGATCCAAACACCTCAAACTTGGATTCATCCGTCCACAACACTTTTTTCCAGTCTTCCTCTGTCCAATGTCTGTGTTCTTTTGCCCATCTTAATCTTTTTCTTTTATTGGTCAGTCTCAGATATGGCTTTTTCTTTGCCACTCTGCCCTGAAGCCCAGAATCCCGCAGCCGCCTCTTCACTGTAGATGTTGACACTGGTGTTTTGCGGGTACTATTTAATGAAGATGCCAGTTGGGGACCTGTGAGGCGTCTGTTTCTCAAACTAGAGACTCTAATGTACTTATCTTCTTGCTCAGTTGTGCAACGCGGCCTCCCACTTCTTTTTCTACTCTGGTTAGAGCCTGTTTGTGCTGTCCTCTGAAGGGAGTAGTACACACCGGTGTAGGAAATCTTCAATTTATTAGCAATTTCTCGCATGGAATAGCCTTCATTTCTAAGAACAAGAATAGACTGTCGAGTTTCAGATGAAAGTTCTCTTTTTCTGGCCATTTTGAGCGTTTAATTGACCCCACAAATGTGATGCTCCAGAAACTCAATCTGCTCAAAGGAAGGTCAGTTTTGTAGCTTCTGTAACGAGCTAAACTGTTTTCAGATGTGTGAACATGATTGCACAAGGGTTTTCTAATCATCAATTAGCCTTCTGAGCCAATGAGCAAACACATTGTACCATTAGAACACTGGAGTGATAGTTGCTTGAAATGGGCCTCTATACACCTATGTAGATATTGCACCAAAAACCAGACATTTGCAGCTAGAATAGTCATTTACCACATTAGCAATGTATAGAGTGTATTTCTTTAAAGTTAAGACTAGTTTAAAGTTATCTTCATTGAAAAGTACAGTGCTTTTCCTTCAAAAATATGGACATTTCAATGTGATCCCAAACTTTTGAACGGTAGTATATATATATATATATATATATATATATATATATATATATATATATATCACGGTATATATCATGGTGTGTATATATATATATATATATATATATCTTGATATATCTCGTGATATATCTCGTGATATATATACACTCACTGGCCACTTTATTAGGTACACCATGCTAGTACCGGGTTGGACCCCCTTTTGCCTTCAGAACTGCCTTAATCCTTCATGGTGTAGATTCAACAAGGTACTGGAAACATTCCTCAGAGAGTTTGGTCCATATTGACATGATAGCATCACGCAGTTGCTGCAGATTTGTCGGCTGCACATCCATGATGCGAATCTCCCGGTCCACCACATCCCAAAGGTGCTCTATTGGATTGAGATCTGGTGACTGTGGAGGCCATTTGAGTACAGTGAACTCATTGTCATGTTCAAGAAACCAGTCTGAGATGATTCGAGCTTTATGACATGGCACGTTATCCTGCTGGAAGTAGCCATCAGAAGATGGGAAGACTGTGGTCATAAAGGGATGGACATGGTCAGCAACAATACTCAGGTAGGCTGTGGCGTTGACACGATGCTCAATTGGTACTAAGGGGCCCAAAGTGTGCCAAGAAAATATCCCCCACACCATTACACCACCACCACCAGCCTGAACCGTTGATACAAGGCAGGATGGATCCATGCTTTCATGTTGTTGACGCCAAATTCTGACCCTACCATCCAAATGTCGCAGCAGAAATCGAGACTCATCAGACCAGGCAACGTTTTTCCAATCTTCTATTGTCCAATTTTGGTGAGCCTGTGCGAATTGTAGCTTCAGTTTCCTGTTCTTAGCTGACAGGAGTGGCACCCGGTGTGGTCTTCTGCTGCTGTAGCCCATCTGCCTCAAGGTTCGACGTGTTGTGCGTTCAGAGATGCTCTTCTGCATGCCTCGGTTGTAATGAGTGGTTATTTGAGTTACTGTTGCCTTTCTGTCAGCTCGAACCAGTCTGGCCATTCTCCTCTGACCTCTGGCATCAACAAGGCATTTTCGCCCACAGAACTGCCGCTGACGGGATATTTTCTCTTTTTCGGACCATTCTCTGTAAACCCTAGAGATGGTTGTGCGTGAAAATCCCAGTAGATCAGCAGTTTCTGAAATACTCAGACCAGCCCGTCTGGCACCAACAACCATGCCACGTTCAAAGTCACTTAAATCACCTTTCTTCCCCATTCTGATGCTCGGTTTGAACTGCAGCAGATCGTCTTGACCATGTCTACATGCCTAAATGCATTGAGTTGCTGCCATGTGATTGGCTGATTAGAAATTTGCGTTAACGAGCAGTTGGACAGGTGTGCCTAATAAAGTGGCCGGTGAGTGTATATCACGATATCTGCTTCCATATGTAAAAACACCATGTTGAAGAATCCAGCTGAGGTTCATCCCGTTGAACTGTTTGGTAATGTTAAGTATAATATCAAACCAGAACTAACTTTCACACGATACTCCCTCACATATTCCACACAAAAGAAAAAGAAAAAATTCTGGTTCTTGTTTGTTACGAGGCCCAAAAACAAAAGAGTACATCAGACACGTCTGTGAATGTTCTCATTCATCCAGGTCATGGTCATCCAAAGGAGTTGAATCAAGTGCAACTGGCCTTGGTATATATCCGTGAAGACGTTTCGCCTCTCATCCAAGAGGCTTCCTCAGTTCCTGCCTTTCTGACTAGACCAAGCTAGTCTGACTGGCTGGTGATGAGACTCAGATATTAATCCTCTAGGAGTCGTTGTCAGAGCTATTGATGTCCATGGCTCTTTGTGTTCCGATGTTTACCACCGCCCGTCGCTAACAGAGCCATAGATATGCGTGGCTCTTTTGTGTACCAATGTCCAGCCAGGCCCGTCACCATCGAAGGTGTTGATTTGCATTTGTTTAGCAGCGACGGTGGTTGGGGGTGTTAGTTTCGACTTCATTGTTCAGTGGTCATGAGTCGTTGGAGCCGTTAGTGAGCGACTGTTGTTCTTGGAGGCTAGGCTTCTTGAGTCTCCTGGGTAGAGATGAAAGGACGGCATTGTAGGTGGGAGATCGGTGGTGTCGCAGACCTCCTCCTCTGTTGAGGGATGGTTTTTCCAGTTTCGCATAGATGGCTTCCTTCACCCCTCTTTCAAACCATCTATCTTCCCTGTCCAAAATGTGTACGTTGCTGTCCTCGAAGGAGTGTGTCTTCTCTTTTAGGTGTAGATAGACTGCTGAGTCTTGTCCTGAGGAGTTTGGCCTTCTGTGTTGGGCCATCCGTTTGTGTAGTGTTTTTTTGGTTTCTCCTATGTATAGGTCAGTGCACTCCTCATTGCATTGTACAGCATACACCAGATTGCTTTTCCGGGTGTGTGGTACACAGTCTTTGGGATGAACCAGTCTTTGTCGGAGTGTGTTGCTGGGTTTGAAGTATACCGGGATGCGGTGTTTGTTGAAAATTCTCCTGAGTTTCTCGGAGACCCCAGAAACATACGGGATGACTATTCCTTCTGTTCCTCTTCTCCTCGTCGCTCACCTGGTTGGTCTTTTTGGAACGTGTTCTGAGTCTCATTAGCAGCCAGTCAGACTAGCTTGGTCTAGTCAGAAAGGCACGAACTGAGGAAGCCTCTTGGATGAGAGGCGAAACGTCTTCACGGATCTATACCAAGTCCAGTTGCACTTGATTCAACTCCTTTGCACATCAGACACGTTTTAAGGGAACATCCACTAACCGACTCCCGTGAGAAAAAGAGTTCGTGTTGTTCGTTGATACGACATCGTCAAAGCAGTTGACTTTTAATACTGAATGTTTAAATTGAACTTTTGTCATTCATTCAATCACTCATTCACGTTAGCATGTCAGTTCTCAAATATCAGAGGTGTGGACTGGAGTCACGTGATGTGGATTCGAGTCAGACTCGAGTCATACATTTGAAGACTTTAGATTTGGCAAACCTGAAAAAGACTTGCAACTCGACTTTGACTGAATCACTTGACTCGGACTTGAGCATTTTGACTTGAAAGACTTGATATCTTCTCCGAACCCAAAGCTTTTATAAAGTGTGCAGCCGATCAACTCTTCGTTTGCATAATTACAGATCCACTTTGAATCATTCGGTAATAAATTAATTGCTTTAAAAGGTCTTCATGATTTGCATAAATTTAACGTATCAACTCTTACTCTGTTATTAGAATTTTGAAATGGCATTCAATTTAATGAAGTGCACATAATGACTTGTATCGGACTTGGAACTCAAATTTTAGGACTTGGGACTTGTCAGTCTTGACTTGGGACTTGAGTGCCAAGACTTGAGACTTACTCATGTAGCCCTGGTTAAATATATCAGGCTTTAAAAATGCAGAGAATAAATAATGTCATATTATTGGGGAAATAAATTCATTTAAGAGCGAAGGTTAAGATCATATAAATAGTTTTAAAAAGTCATTTCATAGAGTTTCATAATATTGAATAGTAATGTGTGTTTTACTATTTACAAGGTTTATGCTCATACGTCATAAATTCATAGTTGAGCATAGTTTATTTGAATCATACATAGTCCAGCACGTGTTGTTAAGTTTAACAACCTAACCTGATTTAATCCAAATGTCATTCTGTAGAGCCGAAGGAACGGAGAAGACCGTAGGTTCACACTTTAGCCGTGTAGGCAACTTTCTTTAATCCACGGTAAATCAGAGAGACAACCAAACCCAGCTCGACTGAGCGGAGGTGGCAAGAATAACCAGAAAACTGGCTGGACAACCATAACTTAACCCTGCGTTAACCTGCCAGGGCAACCATGACTTAACCCTTAGTTCCTGGGTTGAATTCTGTCCCCAATACGTGTCCACCACATGAGCCCCCCCAGAATTCGCCATAGTAATCGTCTCTGGGAGGCATTGACGCGGGCCTGTGGAGGTCGGCCTGAGGAGCAGAAGAGGCAGCTCGGGCCTCCACGGGGGGAGGAGGCGGAGCCGGGGGACGACCGCGACGAGGAGGTTGGGCTAACTCCAACGGCTGCGTCAAGTCCAGGTGTGCGGGTTTAACTCGGTCCACTGAAACATGCTCGGCCGTGCCCCCAAAATCCACCACCAGGTGCTTAGTTCCCCGTTCCAGGACGCGGAAGGGGCCGTCATAAGTGGGTTGCAGAGGGGGGCGGTGTGCGTCGTGACGGATGAACACGTAGTCCGCTGACTGCAGACCTGGGGGCACCTGGGAAACCGGAGCGCCGTGTTGGGCGGTAGGGACGGGTGTGAAAGCTCTGACCCCGTCCAGCAAGGAGGCTCGTTGGTCCACAGCTGACCAGGGACGCGTTGCATCGGGCATGAAATCGCCTGGGACTCGCAGCTGCGTGCCGTACACCAGCTCCGCAGAGGAGGCTTGTAGGTCTTCCTTCGGGGCGGTCCTCAGGCCCAGCATGACCCATGGGAGCTTGTCGACCCAGTTGCAGTCCTTGAGAGTAGCCCAAAGCGCAGCCTTAATGGACCGGTGGAAGCGCTCACATAGGCCGTTCGCCTGAGGGTGGTAGGCGGTAGTGCGATGAAGCTTGACGCCCAGAGCCTCACCCACAGCATTCCATAGCTCTGAGGTAAACTGTGGCCCGCGGTCAGATGAAAGGTCGGAAGGCGTACCGAAACGTGAGACCCACGACCCAATAAAAGCCCGGGCCACATCAGCAGACGTCGTGGATGCCAGGGGAACAGCTTCAGGCCAGCGCGTAGTCCTGTCCACCACAGTGAAGAGGTAGGTGAACCCATGGGAGGGGGGTAGGGGACCAACCAGGTCGACGTGGACATGGTCAAATCGTCTCTCCGGCACTGCGAAGCGTTCCAGGGGCGCCTTAATGTGGCGGTGTATCTTAGCCCGCTGACAGGCAACACACGAGTCGGCCCACGCTTTCACGTCTCTCTTAAGTCCCTCCCACACAAACTTAGCAGAGGTCAGGCGCACGGATGGCTTACCGCCTGGATGAGAGAGGCCGTGCACAGCTTCAAATAAGGGGGGTCTCCAGCTGTGCGGGACGATGGGCCTGGGCTGTCCTGTGGAGACGTCACACAGGAGGGTGACACCTGTGTCGCTGAAAGGAACGTCCTGCAGGCGGAGCCCCGTGTCGGAGGCCCGGAGACGGAGGATGCTCGGGTCTGTGGCCTGGTCAGCAGCCATCTGTGCATAGTCAAGGCCTAGGTGGACCGCTCCAATCACTGCCCTAGAGAGGCAGTCAGCTACCTGGTTAGACTTACCAGCGACGTGCTGGATGTCGGTAGTGAATTCCGAAATGTAGGAGAGTTGTCGCTGCTGGCGAGCGGACCATGGCTCGGCCGTCTTGGACATGGCAAACGTGAGGGGCTTGTGGTCCACGTACGCAGTAAACTCGCGGCCCTCTAGCAGGAAACGGAAATGCCGGACGGCGAGCCAGAGACCGAGGAGTTCCCTGTCAAAAGTACTATACTTGCGCTCTCGGGGTGTAAGCTGGCGACTGAAAAAGGCCAAAGGCTGCCAAGCCCCCCCCACCCACTGTTCGTGAACCGCACCAACAGCATAGTCCGATGCATCCGTGGTTATGGAAATAGGCGCTGTAGGTGAAGGATGCGCTAGCAGGGTAGCCTGGGAGAGCGCAGCTTTAGTCTCGGTGAACGCACGGTCCCGCTCTGCTGTCCAGTCGACCGCCTGGTTGGGGGACATGCCTTTCAGCGCCTCGTACAGTGGCCGGATGATAAAGGCGGCTCGGGGAATGAAGCGGTGGTAGAATGTCACCATCCCGATGAACTCCCTGAGCGCACGAGCTGTTTGGGGGCGCGGAAAGGCCGCCACCGCTTCCACCTTTGAGGGCAGGGGGACTGCCCCGTCCCCAGTGATGCGGTGCCCGAGGAAATCAATGGTTGTCAGCCCGAACCGGCACTTCGCCGGGTTGACGATCAGCCCATGCTGGCTGAGGCGTCTGAAGAGGGCATGAAGATGGGACAGGTGTTCTTCCTCGGAGGCGCTGGCGATGAGTATGTCGTCCAAATAGACGAAGATGAAAGGAAGGCCACGGAGCACTGAATCCATCAGCCGCTGAAAGGACTGGGCCGCGTTTTTGAGTCCAAATGGCATTCGTAGGAATTCAAATAGGCCGAATGGGGTAGTCACCGCTGTCTTGGGGATGTCTGAGGGGTGCACGGGAACTTGATGATAACCACGGACCAGGTCGACTTTTGAGAAGACGCATTTGCCAGACAGGTTTGCAGAAAAGTCCTGGATATGCGGGACAGGATAGCGGTCGGGCGTGGTGGCGTCATTTAGTCGGCGGTAGTCCCCGCATGGGCGCCAACCTCCATCAGGCTTAGCGACGATGTGGAGTGGGGACGCCCATGGGCTGTCAGAGCGGCGGATGATCCCCATGCGTTCCAGGTGCTCGAACTCAGACTTGGCAATGGCGAGTTTGGCGGGGTCGAGACGCCTGGCTCTGGCGTAGACCGGGGGCCCCTTCGTGGCAATGTGATGCTCCACCCCATGCTTAGCGGTGGGTGCAGAGAAGGTAGGCTGGGTGAGGTCAGGGAACTCAGCGAGGAGGCGGTTGAACTTGTCTGCCTCTGAGAGAGAGTTGGCTAGACCTGCATAGGCCGCTTCCCTCCGCGTACATGCGAAGGAGGAGAAGGTTAAGGCATCGACCAGACGGCTGTTCTGAATGTCCACTAGCACTAACCGTAAGCGCACAAAAAATCAGCTCCGAGGAGGGGAAGCGTTACATTGGCCATGACGAACTCCCACGTGAAACGTTGTCCACCAAAACACAGTTCTACAGACCGCACGCCATAGGTGTGGATAGGGCTGCCGTCAGCCGTCGCCAACTGGGGGCCCCGCTCCCCGCCCATGATGTCGACGTCAGTAGCAGGGAGCACGCTTCTCTGTGCGCCCGTGTCACAAAGAAATCGCCGACCGGAGATGGTGTCGAGGATGAAGAGTAGCCTGCTCGTATCGCCAACACTCATGGCCACTACTGAGTGTTGGCCCTCTCGTTTCCCGTCGGCCTGTAGTTGCAGGGGGAACGGCACCGTTTAGCTTTCGCACCAAATCGAGCGTGGTACATACAGAGTCCAGAGGGCTTGTAGCGGTCTGATGCTGTGGCGCCACCGTCGGGCCACGCCCGCGATGTCGGCGGGGGGCCAGTGAAGGTAGGAGCCAGCACCCCGGCATGGGAGGAACGTTGTGTAGCGACGAAGAATCGGTCAGCCTCCTTTGCCAGCTCACGGGGATCAGTGATGGTGGAGTTAGCGAGCGCAGTCTGGACGTGGGGCGGCATGTTGCGCAGAAACAGCTCCATAAACAGGAAACATGGCTTTTCTTGACCCAGTAGGTTTAACATCCTGCTCATTAGCTCCGATGGTTTGCCATCTCCCAAGCCCTGAATTGCGAAGAGGCGACGTGCTCTCTCCGTTGTTGACAGTTCAAAAGTTTCAAGGAGGAGATGTTTAAGTGCGGCGTATTTACCATCGGCCGGTGGGTTGGTTATGAAACCGCTTATCCTGGAAGCCGTAGCGCCCCCCAGCGCTGCCACTACGTAGTAGTACCTGGTCTCGTCCGCTGTTATGTCTCTGAGCGCGAACTGTGCCGCAGCCTGCGCGAACCATGTAGCCGCGGAAGACTCCCAAAACTCCGGCAGTTTAATTGCAACGGCGTTCGTAGCCATAATGTGTGTGGTTTCAGAAAACCTATCCGAAAACCGACGTCGGGGTCACCAGTGTAGAGCCGAAGGAACGGAGAAGACCGTAGGTTCACACTTTAGCCGTGTAGGCAACTTTCTTTAATCCACGGTAAATCAGAGAGACAACCAAACCCAGCTCGACTGAGCGGAGGTGGCAAGAATAACCAGAAAACTGGCTGGACAACCATAACTTAACCCTGCGTTAACCTGCCAGGGCAACCATGACTTAACCCTTAGTTCCTGGGTTGAATTCTGTCCCCAATACGTGTCCACCACAATTCATTCTTTTCCTTTAGTGTAATTCGTGTATCCTAAATTATTAACCTATCTGATCGTGTGTTCAGAGGAAAAGGGGCGGGGCTTGCGGCCCCAATACTTGGTTTCGTGGGTGTCAGTGGCAGACAGCAGCTGGACACGATTGGGTGAACCTGTCATTTTTGACATTGATCGTGAACTTTGTATGCAGACCGTCTGGGGATTGACGACCAGTTAATTTCATCGTGTGTTTGTGTATATTGTTTCCACTAAAGGTAACTATGCAGTTTATATCCACTATTATTTGCTATGACTACTCGTTATAGTTAAGAAATGTGTGTGTTTAGCTAATTAGTCTAGCATAGCAACGTTAGCTTTGTGTGTTGCTTTCATATGTTGGCTGCCCGAGACCAGTTGTTACTAGCTCAAACCGGGATAGTATCGGGACTTGGTAGCTTAGCTATCTATTTTATTCAAAAGGAGTCAGACAACGTGAACGGTGAGCAGGGAAGACCTCCGTGGACAACATTGAAACGTTCTCCCGGCTGCCGTGCTACCTTGGACTGCCCTGCTGTTTCCTCGACGTGGCCTTGGTTCTCGCTCATCCTCTGGTGCTCGCTGCGCGTGCGGTTAGCCTGATTCCCGCCATCGTTGCCCCTCTCCCCTGGCGCGGGGACTCGTGAGTACAACCCTCCAATCCTGCACGTGCATTGTGTGTATACTTGGCAGTGACCAAGCGAAGTGGCCATAACAGTTTGTAGGCCCCACCGCTCCCAAGCTACATGTCAGGTCTGCAACGTACCCGTGACAGTCTGGGTAGAAGTTGGACTGTGTCGTTGCATCGTGTGAGTGTGTGTGCGAGTGTGTGGGCCCACTTTATTATTTTGTGTCGTTGAAAGTTGGTAACAGAGTCTAATTGGAGACTCCGCTTTATTATCTTTCAAGGTTTTGAACCTACGTGGCGTAAAGCCATACATTGTGTTTACATACAAATCCTACTGTTGTGATTTCATATCTGTATTATCATTGTCTACAATTCCTCATTTCATTTCATATTGCTTGTTAAATAAATATCTATATTTTGGTACATTTTAAGTTAAAAGTGTTGTGTCACATATTTAAAAAATAGATAATTCATATAATTCATAAGGTAAACAAGAAGTCTTAATTCGTGTTACTTCCTTTTAGTCATGGAGGCACCGCCAGTATTTAGTTTATTTACAGCATTAGGACATTTTGGTAACCAGTTGATAAGGTAAGAGCGCCATTTATTTAGATCATACTCCAGGGCCCGCCTATATTAGTAACAGACTGCAGATTTTATTTAGATAAATATGGGACGGGTGTTACACTTATAACTTGGAAAACAATGACTTGACTGGTCACACCTCTGTCAAATAGTGACCGCTAGTCTCAGATTGCAGGAAGAATATTTGGTATTATGTAAGTAACAAAACTAACTGATATTCCAATTTAAGACACCAAATCGTAAGACAAAAACATGTTAACAATAGAACAGATAGAGTGGCGTAATACTATATATACAAAGTATTGGGACACCTGGCCATTACACCGACAGGAGCTTTTATGACATCCCATTCTAAATCCATAGGCATTAATATGGAGTTGGTCTCCCCTTTGCAGCTATAACAGCTTCCACTCTTCTGGGAAGGCTTTCCACAAGGTTTTGGAGTGTGTCTGTGGGAATATTTGCCCATTCATCCAGAAGAGGATTTGTGAGGTCAGGCACTGTTGTTGGACAAGAAGACCTGGCTTGCAATCTCCGTTCTAGTTCATCCCAAACGTGTTTGATGGGGTTGAGGTCAGGGCTCTGTGCAGGCCAGTCACGTTCTTCCACACCAAACTCACCCAACCATGTCTTAATTGACCTTGCTTTGTGCACTAGGACACAGTCATGCTGGAACAGAAAAGGGCCCTCCCCAAACTGTTCCCACAAAGTTGAAAGCATAGATTTGTCCAAAATGTCTTGGTATGCTAAAGCATTGAGCTTTCCCTTCACTGGAACTAAGTGGCCTAGCCCAACCCCTGAAAACCAACCCCATACCATTATCCCTCCTCCACCAAACTTTACAGTTGGCACAATGCAGTCAGGCAGGTAATGTTCTCCTGGCATCCGCCAAACCCAGACTCGTCCATCAGACTGCAAGACAGAAAAGCGTGATTCGTCACTTCACAGAATACGTTTCCGCTGCTCCAGAGTCCAGTGGCAGCATGCTTAACACCACTCCATCCGACGCTTGGCATTGTGCTTGGTGATGTAAGGCTTTCTTACAGCTGCTCGGCCATGGAAACCCATTCCATGAAGCTCCCAGCACACAGTTTTTGTGCTGATGTCAACGCCAGAGGAAGTTTGGAACTCTGCAGCTATTGAGTCAACAGAGCGTTGTCGACTTTTACGCACTGTGTGCCTCAGCACTCGTTGACCCCGCTGTGTGACTTTACGTGGTCTGCCACTTCGTGGCTGAGTTGCTGTTGTTGCTAAATGCTTCTGTAACCCACATGATTACATGTACCCTGTGACGTATGTAAGTTCCACGAGTAGCCTCTAGGAGGCACACGAGCTACAGAGTTTAAACATACAAACAACCGTCAACAATAGAGAAGAGAAATACGGATATTTAGAAATACGGACAACTTTGACTATGGATACTTGAATTATTGATAGTTGAACTACGGATATTTGAGCTACAGGACAATTGAACTACGACAAAAAAGATCCCTCCCACGAAGCTTCCTTGGTGAGCCGCTAGCCAAAGCTAAAAAGTAAACAGCTTTCTGTGTTCCATGTAATCATAGCCATTTACGTAGGATATCTTGATTTTATCCAAAGACAGATGATCTCCTGTTGAAGGAAGAAGGAAGACTCTTTTCTCTTGTGTTTTGTACGCTGCTGGAATCCTGGTGAGATAAGAGTTTAAAATCTTGAAATCCAAAGACTGACAATTTTCCATTGGTTGCTAAGCTAAGCTAACCCAGCTAAAACGTATATCTATGATCCTTAGCAGTTCCCATATGATTCAGAGCTTTAAAACCAGTCAGGACACCCGGTCCATAGGGTTTATTTGATGTAGGAATTTTAGACATTTTAATATAATAATATGCTTGTTAAAAAAAACTGTAAGCTCCAGTTGCCACTAGCCACCGAGCCAACTCGGGCTACATGGCATCCATGGAACCCATAGCAGCCGGCTAGACGTGAATTCACGTTGATAGTGCCGCAGCCTGGCTGCGATGACATTGTTTTTAACTGTTCTTACAGCAATAGGCTGTTGTCATTCAGCCGCATATTAGTTATATGTAGGAAATGATTTAATTCTGAGAATTGACTCTAGATTGGGGTATTTTTATTTTGTTTGTAATTGTTTGATAGAGATTGCAATTAATAAGGAATCTGTACAATTTTGTGCAGACTGGTTTTTTTAGTACCCCAAACAACCCCCCTTGCTACACCCTTTTGGAACCCTTGGATACCCCCTTTGGATTGCCCCCATCATCGCCCTGGATTTGGATTCATCATCATCGCCTCTAAATTAACTTGCCCCTGTGATTGTGGTAGGATCTGGACATTGCACCTTGCACAGATTGGAAGACTGAATCATTCCCCCTTTTCTTTTCTTTATTATTTTCTTTGAGTGCACTCATACTTTATTTTGGATTATTTTCTTTAATTTGTTAGTGTAGAATATGGCTGCATAAGTAATTTATTAGAAGGGTATAAAATAGAATATAGATAGATATAGACAATAAATAGAATATTAGGAAGAACTTTTAAAACGTATAATAGAGTAAAAAAAAATATATATATATAACACATCTAATTTAGTATTGATATTGAAATAACTTTACTTTGAACTGTTGAAATAAATTGTTTTTTTTTATTGTAAACTATACCCAGGAGTGTGTGTGTTGTCTTTGGGGTGAGTACTAGAATCTGGTCTAGAAAAAAACCTACACCAATCTCCACTGAACTTAGACATTAGACTGTAAACTGTCCCTGCGCAAGCATAGGCCCATTCCCCTGTCGTGCAGGTTACAGAAAGTTGGCGAGCCAGCCAGGAGATTGGTTAATTAGCGTTTCAGGCCATATACTACCCCACTGACCACACCTCTCTATAAAATACTTGATTATATATTTTTTTATTTTTGAAAATAACACAGTCAATATGGATCTTTGCAATCAGTATAAAGTCCATGGACAAAACTGCTCATTAGTTGAAGGTGTCAATGAAATGAGCTCTGCCGAAACGATAATAAGCTTCTTCGAACAACATGGGAAGATCTCATCCTGCATCAGAGTTGCGGATGAGCCCAACCAACCTAATGGTAGGGTATTAATAGAATTTGAGTGTGAAAAGTCAATCACCAGGATAACCCCAGATACCCTTGGCCTTATACCTAGCCCTGTTGATCCAACTACTCTATGGAATGTCAGAACAATTAGACAAATATGTCAAGAGGAAATAGGCAAAGACTTAGCCCAGCAATATCTCGAAGAACTCAGCGCTATTGGTGGTAGTGCCATGTCAGGCTATGCCTCCATCTTAGAAAATGAACTGAGACGCATTCGGTCTACAGCATCACAGAAAACTGACAACACGTCTTTACCGGATCGCAGCCCTATGCAGGACACTCAGCCTAACATTGATGTTGAGCACATGCCTAGCATGACCCAAGAATGTAACAGACGGCCATCTATATCTGACATTCACCGTGCTCCAACCACACACTCATCCGTGCGTAATTCAATGAGCCTTGAAGGAGACATCATTAGTCCCCCGAGTATCCAGAACATAGTAGTAGAACATGTTATTAAGAATGAGTCAACACAACCATACAGTAGCCCAAGTAAAATTCGAACCTTCTCAGGTAGGCTTCCAAAGCCAAATGGGGAAGTAGATTATGAAGCTTGGAGAACTCAAGTTGAGCTGCTTCTAAGTGACACCTATGTCACCGATTCACAAAAAATCAGAAAGGTTCTAGAGAGTTTGGTTGGTCCAGCTTCTGACATGGTGAAACCACTTGGCGTCAATGCAAACCCTGTTGCGTACGTAAACCACATCGAATCAGCCTTTGGAGTCGTAGAAGATGGAGAAGAGCTTTTTGCTGCATTCTTGAGTGCAAACCAGAATTCTGGAGAGAAGCCATCTGATTATTTATTCAGACTTCAGACCCTCCTCACTAAAGTCATCTCTAGAGGGGGAGCTTCACTTGTAGATTCAGAAAAACACTTAATAAGACAGTTCTGCAGAGGATGCTGGGACCACTCGTTGATTTTAGGTCTTCAGCTTGAACAGAAAAAAAATAGCCCACCCTCATTTCCTGAATTGCTTCATCAGCTTAGGACAGAAGAAGGCCGTCGTTCAGCTAAACTAGATAGGATGAAGAAACATCTAGGGAGCTCAAAAGCTTCAGTGCATGCCCACACTGTTTATGGAATCGAAGCCCCAGCCGAAAACAAAAATGAAGACACACAGAAACTCCGCGATGAGGTAGCTGAGTTAAAGAAACAAATTGCAACCCTGTCCATCAAGGAAGAACCACAGCCAAACAGAACTCAGATTGAAACCAGCTGCATGGTCACGAATGCCTCCACACCTCGAATTTACACGCCTCGTTTTCCCAAGCCATGGTTCTGCTTTAAATGTGGTGGAGATGGTCACATTGCTGCCCACTGTGTGAGTGCCCCCAACCCCGTTCTTGTCCATCAAAAGAACACCGAGCTGAGACAAAAACGTGAAGCTCACAGGAATACGCATACCTTCACCTCCATGCCTTTAAACAAGTAGCAGCTCCTGTTTCGGGACGTTCAGGAGCTAAGTACCAGCATAAGAGTCCCAAACCCATTAATGATATTATGAATAGAACCCAGACAAGAAAAAATAGATACAGACAAAGATACCAAAATAGCCAATCCCTTCCCTGTGAACTTGTAGGGCCACGCTGCACTGCATCTGTCTCTATTGAAGGAATAGAATGTGAATCAATCCTTGACACTGGTTCCCAAGTAACAACCATTTCAGAGACATTCTACTTGAACCACTTATCGTTCCTCCCCATCCAGCCCATTCAGACTCTTTTCCAGATAGAAGGTGCAGGTGGCCAACATGTTCCTTACCAGGGTTATATCCAAGCCCTCATCTCCTTCCCCAGCAGCATCACTGGCGTAGCTGAACAGGTCTCTTCATTAGTTCTCATTGTGCCAAATTGCCATTTTAACACTCAGATTCCCCTATTGATTGGAACCAATGTCCTTGACAGATTATATGAAGGTGGCATAGAAAAGCATGGAAGAGAATTCTTACAAAGGCCCAATATCAATAGTGACTGTATCTTGCTGTTCCAGCATGTTGCCCTAAGTCATCAGGAAGAGATTTCCGCCAATCATGTTAAGTTGCATGGCCGCCATCCTGTCACCATTCCACCAGGAAGAAAAGTGTCTGTCTTTGGAGATGTCAGAGTGAAGAAACATTTCCCACGTTCCCTTTTCGTGGTCGAATCCCCTGAAACCGTTTCCTTACCTGGTGGAGTGTTCGTTGAAAATTCCTTGATAGAAACTCCACTTCGATCTTTAAACAAGATTCCTGTCATTCTCAGAAATGTGACTGATCGTAGTGTCACACTGCATCCAAGGCAGGTGATAGCTGAAATGATGGTAGCACAGTATGTGATGCCGTCTGAATCCCAAAATATGACTGTGCCTGACATCCCTCAGTCTCAGAGTAACACCACCAACTTTGATTTGGAAGATTCCCCCATTCCAGAAGAGTGGAAAAAACGGATCACACACCAGCTGAACAGCATGCCAGAGGTGTTTGCTGTTGATGACTTGTCTCATGGTCATACGACTGCAGTAAAACATCGCATCCGACTCCAGGATGAGGCCCCTTTTAGAGAGCGACCCAGACCCATTCATCCCTATGACAGAGAAGCTGTCAAACAACATCTAAGAGAGCTGCTAGACGCTGGAATTATTCGCGAGTCAGAGTCTCCATTTGCTTCCCCCATTGTAGTTGTCAAGAAGAAGAATGGTGCAATAAGACTCTGCATAGATTTCAGGAAGCTGAACATGAGAACGATCAAAGATGCCTATGCTCTCCCCAACATCGAAGACACCTTCTCTGCTCTTAGTGGAGCCAAATGGTTTTCTGTCATGGATCTGAAGTCAGGGTACTATCAAGTAGAAGTTGCAGAGGAAGATAAGCAAAAGACCGCTTTTGTCTGCCCTCTAGGCTTCTATGAGTTTAATCGTATGCCCCAAGGTGTGACAAATGCACCAAGCACCTTTCAGAGACTGATGGAGAAATGTGTTGGAGACCTGCATCTCAATGAAGTACTAGTATTTCTGGATGACCTGATTGTCTTCTCTGACACACTAGAAGAGCACGAGGCCAGATTGATGAAAGTGTTGAACCGGCTCAAAGACTATGGCCTAAAGTTGTCCCCTGAAAAATGCCATTTTTTCCAGACTTCTGTTAAATACCTTGGCCATGTTGTAGATGCCAATGGAGTCCACACAGATCCAAGCAAAGTCTCTGCTTTGAGAGAATGGCCTCAACCCACCAACAGAAAAGAGCTCAAATGCTTCCTAGGATTTGCTGGATATTACCGACGTTTTGTGGAAGGGTACTCTAAAATAGCAAAGCCATTGAATGCTCTAACTGCTGGCTATGTTGCTCCAAGGAAAAGAGGGAAGATTTACAAGAAGGACAGGGTCAAGACTTCCATCAATCCCACCTTACCTTTTGGAAATGAGTGGACTGAAGAGTGTACATTGCTTTTAGAACTCTCATAGATAAACTGACTTCGGCCCCTGTTCTTGCCTTTGCCAATCCCAATCTTCCTTACGTCCTGCATACTGATGCCAGCCGCGATGGTCTTGGTGCTGCACTCTATCAGGAACACGATGGGAAGCTGAGGGTTGTAGTTTATGCCAGCAGAGGACTATCCAGAAGTGAACAAAACTATCCTGCCCACAAGCAAGAGTACCTCGCCTTGAAATGGGCCATCTGTGAGAAATTCCATGATTACTTCTATGGAACAGAATTTCAGGTTTTAACAGACAATAACCCCCTAACTTATGTGTTGACCACAGCAAAGCTTGATGCAGCAGGACATCGCTGGTTAGCCGCTCTATCAACCTACAGATTCACCATAAAGTATAGGGCTGGGATCAGCAATCAAGACGCCGATGGGTTGTCCAGAAGACCTCAGAGTCCGTCAGAAGAAGATGAGGAGTTCAAGCAGGAGAAAGCGAGGATAGAAGAGCTGAAGCAAAGGGTTTTGGATGGAGAAAGCAAAACTGTTTCTGGTGACATGCTGTCTGCTTTATGTCAACGCCACTCTGTGACCACTTTGGCTGACTATTTGCAGCTAGAACTCCCCATTCTTGCTGAATCCTTAGCTTTAGATGCTTCTGCCATCCCTGATGACTTTGTGTTCTCTGGACAAGGCACCCTCCCTGGAATGACTCACAATGACTGGTATCAGTCTCAAAGACAGGATCCATCTATCAGACGTGTGATCAGTTTCATTCAAGGAAACCGAAAACCCACTTTTCAAGAGATGTCCTCTGAACTGTCAGAAGTCAAGCTGCTCCTTAGAGAATGGAATAGACTAGAGCTTATAGATGGAGTACTGTTCAGGAAATGTCTTGATCGTGGGAATCAGATCTATCAGCTGGTGCTGCCTAGTAGCCACAGAGAAAGAGCATTGCAAGGCCTTCATGATGAAGTCGGTCATCTTGGCGCTCAGCGTGTCCTTCATCTTGTTCATTCCAGATTTTTCTGGCCAAAGATGTTTCAGTCTGTTGAACAGAAGTGTAGGACTTGTGAAAGATGCGTGAGGTGGAAAGCCAATTCCCAGCATGCTGCTCATATGGAGAATATACAGACCAGTTATCCCCTTGAACTGGTGTGTATGGATTACCTCTGTATTGAGCCTGATAGTAAGGACACTAGAAACATCCTCGTCATCACGGATCACTTCACCAAGTTTGCCGTTGCCATCCCCAAGAAAGACCAAAAGGCGAATACGGTTGCCAAAACACTGTGGGAAAACTTCATTGTACAGTATGGTTTTCCAAGTCGCCTTCTCAGTGACCAGGGGAGAGATTTTGAATCCCACATCATCAAGGAGTTGTGCTGTCTGATTGGAACCGAAAAGATCAGAACCACGCCATACCATCCACGTGGAAACCCTGTCGAGAGATTTAACAGGACCCTTCTCAGCATGCTTGGGACACTAGAAGACAAGGATAAATATCATTGGAGGGACTTTGTCAAACCGCTAGTCCATGCATACAATTGCACGAAAAATGACACCACAGGCTACTCTCCATATGAATTGTTGTTTGGTAGACAGCCAAGACTACCCATTGATCTGGTTCTAGGCCTTACACCAGACCAAATTGGATTCAAGTCGCATTCGGAGTATGTTAAACATCTTCGACAGCGCCTCCAAGACAGCTATGCACTTGCTTCTGAAAGCTCTAAGAAGATGGGAGAGAAGAATAAAGCCAGGTTTGATAAAAAGATCAGAGCCGCAGAACTTGTTCCCGGAGATAGAGTCCTGGTGAAGAATGTCAATTTAAGAGGAAAACATAAACTTGCGGACAGATGGGAAAAGGAAGTCCATACTGTGGTGAAGAGGATGGGAGATGGCCCAGTGTATGTCGTCAAGCAAGAACAGGGTGAAGGTCCACACCGTACCCTTCACAGAGACCTTCTTCTGCCCTGCGGCTTTCTACCTGTTACAGATAAAGTCTCAGAACCTGAAACAAACTTACCAACAAGGAGGCTGAGACGCAGGGACGCAGTCTCGCAGCAGACCAGGCACGACAATATTGTTGACCCAGATATGCCCAGCAGTGACGAGGATGAGGATTGCTATCCACAGATCTCCACAAAGTTTCCCCAAAGCATTAGGACAACCACACAGGCCACCCCTCTAGCACGTGCCACGGAACTGTTGAACCCAGTCGGGTTGAATCCAAGTCCATCGGAGTTCTCCCAATCTGATAGTCCACTCCTTAGCGAAGTACCCCATACCCCTGAGTCTGTTCACAATCAGTTACTTGAAAAGAAACCAATTGGGCGTGAGACAGAAGTAGTCACAGAGGAATTCTCTCAACATGTTCAAAGACACTTACCTGAGGGAGACCCCGCATCATCTACTACTGTTGTACCTCAATTTGGACCTATTGAAGGACGTTCACCTGAAAACAACCCACTTGAACCCGAGAGTGCACCGCCCACTGGTGTGACAGGCCAGGCTGACCTGTCTGACGGAAACCCATCTGAGAGCAAACCGATCAGAAGATCTATCAGAGAAAGACAACCCCCTGAGAGACTCTGTTATGGTGAACTAGGAAGACCTTTAGTCCTAGCCATGGCCTCATTTTTCGAAAGTTTGGGCAGAAATGTCCCTGATTCTTCTAGAGTGCCCTCTGCAAGACCATACAGTGTTTAGACGCATGCAGAGACTGATGCGGTTTAGAGGGGGAGAATGTAACCCACATGATTACATGTACCCTGTGACGTATGTAAGTTCCACGAGTAGCCTCTAGGAGGCACACGAGCTACAGAGTTTAAACATACAAACAACCGTCAACAATAGAGAAGAGAAATACGGATATTTAGAAATACGGACAACTTTGACTATGGATACTTGAATTATTGATAGTTGAACTACGGATATTTGAGCTACAAGACAATTGAACTACGACAAAAAAGATCCCTCCCACGAAGCTTCCTTGGTGAGCCGCTAGCCAAAGCTAAAAAGTAAACAGCTTTCTGTGTTCCATGTAATCATAGCCATTTACGTAGGATATCTTGATTTTATCCAAAGACAGATGATCTCCTGTTGAAGGAAGAAGGAAGACTCTTTTCTCTTGTGTTTTGTACGCTGCTGGAATCCTGGTGAGATAAGAGTTTAAAATCTACCCCTACCCCATTACTCCTCCCATTCACACCATGGTAGAAGAGTTTGAACCCACCTCCGATACTCCTGGCCTTACTCCCCTTCCACCTGGTCTCTTGCACACACAGTATGCCTACCTTTCTTCTTTCCATCATGTCAGCCAGCTCTCTCCCTTTACCAGTCATAGTGCCAACATTCAAAGTTTCAACTCTCACCTCCACATGCCTACCCTTCCCCCTCTCTAGCTGCCTCTGGACATGCTTTCCCCCTCTCCTTCTCCTTCACCCAACAGTAGCATAGTTTCCACCGACACCCTGCTGGTTAACAGTACCGGTGGCGGTTGTTGGTAACCCGGGCCTCGACCGATCCGGTATGTAAGTCTTATTTATGATCCGCATATTTGATTTGGCAAAGATTTTACGCCGGATGCCCTTCCTGACGCAACCCTCCCCATTTGTCCGGGCTTGGGACCGGCACTAAGGATGCACTGGCTTGTGCATCCTCAGTGGCTGGGTTCGTTGCTAAATGCTTCCACTTTTCAATAATACCATTTACAGTTGACCGTGGAATATCCAGCAGGGAAGAAATTTCACGAACTGACTTATTGCAAAGGTAGCATCCTATGAAAGTACACCGCTTGAATTCACTGAGCTCTTCAGAACGACCCATTCTTTCACAAATGTTTGTAAATGCAGACTGCATGGCTAGCTGCTTGATTTTCAATGGGTCTGAATGAAACACCTGAACTTATATATATATTTATATATAATCCAGTGAGTCAAGCAAATTCTTTATGAGACAGGACAAACCTGTTTCATGCTATAAGCAATCATCAGCTGTCAATAGTTACTTTATTGACAGCTGATGATTGCTTGTTGTTATGGTCTGAGTGTTTTCCCCCTCCTCTCTCTGAGTACCTGCAGGATGGGCTGCGACATGGAGGCGTGGCTGACCTACTTCTGGGCTGAGTGCAGCAAGGCACACCTGATCCCCATGTGCAATTACCTACCTCTCTTCCATTAAAGCCTGGTTCAGTCTTCACCACTTTGCCAGATAATTCCATCTTATCGGTAGTGCCTGCGTACCCTGTCCAGAAGAAGTTTCCCCGAGAAAGCGTTCTCGCCCTTTGTTTGTTTCTTGACCAAACTCTCCCCCTTGCCATTTCCCGGGAAGGCGCCAACCTGCCTTCAGTCACCGCCTCCTGGCTTTTTCTGTTGCCGACCTTTTGGCTAAGACGAATAAACCCGTTTTAGCACCACAGCACTGTCTCCTGCCTCCTTGGGTCCGTGCGTTCGCCTAGGCCCTAACACTTGTAGCATGAAACAGGCTTGTCTTGTCTCATAAAGAATTTACGTGACTCACTGGATTATTTTGCCCCTTATTTGTTGAGCACTTTCCCTACCGTTGAGTGTTTCTTTTAACAAAGTTTTATTTATATATATATATATACACACACACACACACACACACACATATACACTGCTCAAAAAAATAAAGGGAACACATAAGCAATGCAATGTAGCTCCAAGTCAATCACACTTTTGAGATATCAACCTGTCCAGTTAGGAAGCAACACTGATTTGTGAATCGATTTCACCTGTTGGTAAATTGTCGAAATTAGACAATTTGCAAGACAACCCCTATAAAAGGAATGGATTTGCAGGTGGTGGCCACAGACCATTTGCCTGTCCTCATCTTTTCTGGCCGATCTTTGGTTAGTTTTTCATTTTGCTAGTGCCCTCACCACTAGAGGTGGCATGAGGCGGTATCTGCAACCTACAGAAGTTGCTCAGGTAGTGCAGCTCATCCAGGATGGCACATCAATGCATGCTGTGGCAAGAAGATTTGATGTGTCTCCCAGCACAGTGTCCAGAGCATGGAGGAGGTACCAGGAGACAGGCCAGTACACCAGGAGACGTGGAGGGGGCCGCAGGAGGACAACAACCCCGCAGCAGGACCGCTATCTGGTCCTTTGTGCAAGGAGGAACAGGAGGAGCACTGCCGGAGCCCTACAAAACGACCTTCAACAGGCCACTAATGTGCAGGTTTCTGCTCAAACAGTGAGAAACAGAATGAATGAGGATGGTATGAGGGCCCGACGTCCACAATTGGGCCCTGTGCTCACAGCCCAACACCATGCAGCCCGATTGACCTTTGCCAGAGAACATCTTGGTTGGCAGATTCGTCAATGGCGCCCTGTGCTCTTCACAGATGAGAGCAGGTTCACACTGAACACATGTGACAGACGTGAGAGAGTCTGGAGACGCTGTGGAGAACGTTCTGCTGCCTGCAACATCCTCCAGCATGACCGGTTTGGCGGTGGGTCAGTGATGGTCTGGGGAGGCATATCCTTGGAGGGCCGCACAGATCTCTACGTGCTAGCCAGAGGTACCATGACTGCCATTAGGTACCGGGATGAGATCCTCAGACCCATTGTCAGACCATATGCTGGTGCAGTGGGCCCTGGGTTCCTGCTCATGCATGACAATGCTCGTCCTCATGTGGCCAGAGTGTGTCAGCAGTTCCTGTATGTCGAGGGCATTGATGCTATGGACTGGCCTGCACGTTCCCCAGACCTGAATCCAATCGAGCACCTCTGGGACATCATGTCTTGTACCATCCGCCAACGCGATGTCGCACCACAGACTGTCCAGGAGTTGACCGATGCCCTGATCCAGGTCTGGGAGGAGATCCCTCAGGAGACCATCCGTCGTCTCATCAGGAGCATGCCCAGACGTTGTAGGGAGTGCATACAGGCACGTGGAGGCCACACACACTACTGAGCCTCATTTTGAATTGTCTTGAAGAATTTCCACAGAAGTTGGATCAGCCTATGTTCTCATTTTCCACTTTGATTTTGAGTATGATTCTGAATCCAGACCTTAATGGGCTAATGATTTTGATTTCCATTGATCATTCTTAGGTTATTTTGCTCTAAACACATTCCTCTGTCTAATAAATAAAGATTTTCAGCTGAAATATTTCATTCATCGAGGTCTATATTGTGTTCTTAGGTGTTCCCTTTATTTTTTTGAGCAGTGCATATATATATATATATATATATATATATATATATATATATATATATATATATATAGCGTTTTTATAGCAAATAGAGTCATACCGGCTCAGACGTTGCCCGGGATAACAACATCCACAACAGGTGTTGGGGAACTAGGACAACTTGATGAGAAATAGGCTACTGGAACAATACGACCATAGACAAGAGTCAAGGACCTGGAACTGATGCAGTGCTACACAGCAGACCCCAGGAGAGGGGCTATATGCAGCGAATTTGGGAACTGTGGCCCAGCAGGAGACCTACTTCCACTCTGACTCAGCAGCTAGTGGCTCAATGCTCAAACATCAATAAAAGGAAGCTACTGTCATGATTTGAGATGGAGAGGCTGACTATAAACTGGATGACTATACAGTTCAGCACCCTGAATGGCCACCCAGTAGGCAGGAGATATATGAGGACGAACTCCAACCACCTAAAACAATCCTACCAGCCATGACAGCTGAAGCTATTGAGGTTCAAATGAGAATCATGGCCAGACTGAAGAGAGTCAACCCCCAGGCATGGCTTCTACGACTTAGTGACAAAGTACCATCACAATCCTGCTTGCAGATGGCAAGCAAAATCTTAACTGCCACCATAACAGAGACCAATGAGCTTGCCACTGCAACCATGATCCTGGAGATGCTTGGGGAAAGGATTAAGAACACAGGTCACCAACAGTACCCTCCATGGAAGAGAAGGCTGGAAGCAAGGATCGAAGCAGCATGGGGCGATGTTAGCCAATTAACAGAGGTGCAGAAATGTGTGATGAAAGACAGGCCCTGGTTGAAGAAGTACAGCAAGTTGTCCAAAAGTGAGGCCCTGGAAACTGCAGAACAAAAAGGCTCACATCTGTGGCCACCAGGCTGAAGAGATACACTACAGAAGTAGAAGCGAAAAGAGTAAATGGGCTCTTCCTCAAAGAACCATTCGAAAGTGTACCCCCAGCTGCAAAATAACAAGGGAAAAACATCACACCCACTCAGAGCAGAGACTGAGCAATACTGGGATATATAGGAAAAAGAGGCCTCACACAACACCAATGCCCAGTGGCTGGTGGGCCTAAGAGCAAATCACATTGATATCCCAGAACAAGAACCAGTTACCATCACAGTGGCTGACATCCAATGACGAGTCTCAAACATGAAGCACTGGACTGCACCAGGCCCTGACATGATTCATACCTACTGGTTGAAGAAGCTAACAGCACTACATGAACGCCTGGCAACACAGATGAACTAGCTAATAACATCAGGGTCTCATCCTGACTGACTAACACAGGGGAGTAAAATACTTATCATGAAGAAGGATCCCACAAGGGTACAAAACCTTCAAACTACCGGCCAACCCGCCTCTCCACAACATGGAAGATCCTGTCAGGCATCATAGCAGCCAAGCTGAATGGGTACATGAGTCAATACATGAGCAAAACTCAGAAAGGAATTGGGAACAACACCAGAGGGTCAAAGCATCAGCTACTGATTGATAGAGCAGTCACCCAAAGACCAGACTGACCAACCTAAACATAGCCTGGATTGACTACGAGAAAGCGTATGATCCCGGCGTCCGGGTAGTGTAGCAATCTATTCTGTTGCCGACCAACACGGGAATCGCCAGTTCGAATCCCCGTGTTACCTCCGGCTTGGTTGGCGTCCCTACAGACACAATTGGTTGTGTCTGGATGGGAAGCCGTATATGGGTATATGTCCTAGTCGCTGCATTAGCGCCTCCTCTGGTCGGTCAGGGCGCCTGTTCGGGGAGGGGAGGGGGAACTGAGGAATAGCGTGATCCTCCCATGTGCTATGTCCCCCTGGCAAAACTCCTCACTGTCAGGTGAAAAGAAGCAGCTGGCAGCTCCACATGTATCGGAGGAGGCATGTGGTAGTCTGCAGCCCTCCCCAGATTGGCAGAGAGGGTGTAGCAGCGACCGGGATGACTCGGAAGCGCAGGGAAATATATAATTGGGGTAGTATATAATTGGGGAGAAAATTTAAAAATATTAAAGCCTACAATTCAATGGCCCACACCTGGATACTGGATTGCCTGGCACTATACAAAGCCAACAGGACACTAATAACCTTCAGCAAGAACTCAACGCAGCAGTGGAAAACAACACTAGATGCCAGCTCAAACACAATCACACATGTAACCATCAAATGTGGCATATACCAAGGTGATGCACCATTCCCGCTGCTGTTCTGCATAAGTCTGAACCCCCTCAGTCAGATCATAAAAAAGAGTCGATGTGGATCCAGGTTCAGAAGTTGAGTTACCATCAACCACCTCCAATACATGGATGACATCAAGGGGTATGCCAGGAATGAGCAAGCCATTGACTCACTGATCCACCTCACCAGGATCTACAGCGATGACACTGGGATGTCGTTCAGACTGGACAAATGAGGTCGAATGGGGGCAAAAAGAGGAAAGGTGGTGAAGACGGAAGGGGTTGAATTACCAGATGGCAGGATAGCAGACATACAGGACAGTTATAAGTACCTGGGTACTTGTAACTGGTACTGCTCAGGTACTTGTACCTGGGTAAAAGTACCTGAGCAGGCAGCAAGGAGGTCAACTACAGTCAAATACCTCCAGAGAGTGAGACAGGCCCTGAGGAGCCAGCTCAATGGGAAGAATAAGATCCAAGCCATCAACACACATGCCCTAGCAGTCTTCAGATACCCAGCTGGAATAATAAGCTGGCCAAAGGGGGAGATAAAGGCCACAGATATTAGGACATGGAAACTCCTAACAATGCATGGAGGGTTCCACCCAAAGTCCAGCAGCCTGAGACTGTATGATAAGCGAAACGATGGGGGCCAAGGGTTAGCGAGGGGTTAGGGCCACTATCCAGGATGAAACGAGGAACATCCATGAATACATCAGAAAGACCCGGCCCCCCAGGATGAACTGCTGAGTGAGTACCTCAGACAGCAGAGAGTGTGGAGGAAGAAGAAGAGGAAGTATCATGGAAGCCCCTCCATGGGATGTACCATCGACAGATAGAAGACGTAGCTGATATTGAGAAATCCTACCAGTGTCTACAAAAGGCTGGACTGAAGCACAGCACAGAAGGTCAGATCATAGCAGCACAAGAACAGGCACTCAGGGCCAGATCGATTGAGGCAGGGGTCTACCACACCAGACATGACCCAAGATGCAGGCTGTGCAAAGGTGCCCCTGTGCAAAGCACTTAGTAGCAGGGTGTAAAATGCTAGCTGGAAAAAGCATACACGGCATAACAAAGTGGCTGAGATAGTGTACAGGAATATCTGCACTGAATACAGGCTGGAAGTCCCCAAGTCCAAATGTGAGACACTGCCAAAGGTGGTTGAGAATGACAGCACTATGGTCCTGTAGGACTTCAAGTTCCAGACTGACAAGCAGGTTCTGGATAACCAACCAGACATTGTGGTGGTTGACAAGGAGAGAAGAAGACAGCAGCAGCAAAGAGAAGACAGCAGTAGTGAGTGAGGTAGCAATCCCGAGTGATGGCAACATCAGGAAGAAAGAGCATGAGAAGCTAGAGAAATACCCAGGGCTGAGGGAAGATCTAGATCGGATGTGGAAGGTGAAATCCGCAGTAGTCCCAGTGGTAATAGGAGCATGAGGGGCTGTGACCCCCAAAGTGGGAGAGTGGCTCCAGCAGATTCCAGAAACAACATCTGAGGTCGCTGTCCAGAAGAGTGTGGTCCTAGGAACAACTAAGATACTGCACAGAACCCTCAAACTCCCAGAGGACCCAAGCCTGAGGAAGACACACAAAAAAGGGTGAGAGTGATATGTGTGTGTGTGTGTGTGTGTGTGTGTGTGTGTGTGTGTGTGTGTGTGTGTGTGTGTGTGTGTGTGTGTGTGTGTGTGGGTGTGTGTGTGTGTGTGTGTGTGTGGGTGTGTGTGTGTGTGTGTGTGTGGGTGTGTGTGTGTGGGTGTGGGTGTGTGGGTGTACATATATCACTCATTCATTCATTATCCAAACTGCTTATCCTACTCAGGGTTGCGGGGATCCTGGAGCCTATCCCAGCAGTCATTGAGCAGCAGGCGGGGAGACACTCTGGACAGGCCGCCAGACCATCTCCCCGTGTCTGCGTGGGTTTCCTCCAGGTGCCCTGGTTTCTAGTCCATGGGCCAGACGATATTTCGGTACACTCAAGGTGGCAAAACTTACTTATAATTTTTTGAAAGGATCCATGTCTGTAGATGATATTTTGGTATGATAACCATTCCTGAGTGGCAGCTGTATCACAGCTGTCCCTCATGAAGTTAACCACCCGCTAAACTAAATTGCATTTTAGACGCTGGTGCATATCCTGGTTTAGCCTCATGGTCAGGACATTTTTCAATGTTCTATAATATTGTCTTTGGTATCATTTTAAAGGGGACCTTCTTAGCTTTCATTCAAGCCCTGTTGTGGATATTTCTCACAAACATAGAGGTCACTTGAGCTCTTCAACCCGTCAATAACACACATCTTTCTGCAATTTTCGCCTAAACTATATACTTTCTTTTAGCCCTGTGGCATCTAGGAATATCAGGGACACAAAACACAAACACTGGAATACTCACAGGACTGTAAAGATTCAGGAAATGTATAATATACCCATACTATTTCATTGTGTGAGGTGATTGTGAGCCTTAAATGAGAACTAGACCAAAGCCAGTTAGGTCACAAACTGGTCTCTATACATTTGTTTAAATACACAATCAAAATACATGATAAAAAGGAATACCATAGTGAGGTAATGAACTATTTTAATATTTTAAACAACATTGCCATTTACATATACTTAGTCAATGATACATGTAATCCCATATCATTAGTGGGTATATGTAATGGTAATGGGTAGGGTAATGGGTATATGTGAATATGGTTACATTATTGTTATCAAGCTCTGGGTAACCAAGTCCAGAATCAACATCCTGTGCATCAATAGACTACTACCACAGTAATACCATCAGAATCATCACACTGTCATTCATCAAACTGCTCGTTTCTCTCATCATCTGACTCCCCAAGTTCAAAGTCCAGTTCTGGACCATCCTGCTGTTTTTGGTTACTGCAGGTCTGTAACCTGCACATGTCTGTGCATGGAAGTCCATTTGACAGGCACATGCAGCTTGGCATTTTGCATGAATGCACACACTTGCATGTTAGCATTTCCAAGACCACATCTGGTGCAGGTGGGGAGCGCATCTAGTAAATGGCCAGCTTGCCTTCATCGTCTGTCCATCCATACTCAGTAGGGCTTGGCACCACAGGGTTAGCCTGCAGACAGCACTTCCATATTGCTGCCTGATAGTTGGCTCGTTGAACATGCATAAAGAGACAGTCTCTACATGGTGGCAGCTGGCTGGACTCAACCTCTCCCCTTTTGGTGCAGAAGAGCTGGTAACGCAGTTTGTTCACCTCAGCAGTGCTGCTATTAGCAACATACATCCGACAGGTGAACTGCTCAATTTTCTGGAACAGCTCATCACTCACATTCCATGTCTGTCCCAGTTGACTAAAAGTCTCTTGGCAGGAAGTGTGCTTTCTCACTATCTTCAGGGCATTCAGCTTCCCTCGACCAGCGAATGCACTGACAGTGTCGCAGCCTGTGAAGGCATGTAAGCCAATTAGGCTGTCACAGATGCTGTCTCCAAGTGAACTTGCCAGTTTGGTGATGTCGACAAACCGTGTGCGGTTCTGAGTCCCACACTTCTGGTAGATGGGACAGGTGATGTCCTTCTGGAAGCCAAGACAAAGCACCATGACATCAGTGTCCTCAGCTGTGATGATAACTGACTTTGAGCCCGCATTTGCTGCATGCAATGCATGCAGGAGCAGACGGGTGTCAGCTTCTTCATGTGTGGAGTGCAGTTCTGCTGCTTCCTCACACCCATCTTCTGTCAACTTGTAGCAGGTTTCCTCACAGGTCATGTACAACACCTTGCCATGCAGCATAGCTCTGTATCGTGGGAGTTTCCACTCTTCCACCAGAAACTTGATGAGACTGGTCTTGTTGGAGGAACTGCACAGAAATTTTCTCCACTGCTGGACGTGGTGTCCCCCTGCAAGATTCTTGTACTGGAGAGTGATGTCTCCACCCCGGTTCAGTCGTTCAGCATCTTTGATCGAAGTCTGGTGATAGACATCAAAAACAACATCAATCCTCCCACTCTGTGCTCCCTCATGGAGGACCTGGGTCAAGGCTGACTCTGCCACCTGTGCAAAGGTTTTGTTGTTGCCATTCATTTTTTGGGCCAGGCTCATCCCATCAATGA
Organism: Lampris incognitus; assembly: GCF_029633865.1. Lineage (NCBI taxonomy): Eukaryota > Metazoa > Chordata > Actinopteri > Lampriformes > Lampridae > Lampris > Lampris incognitus. The sequence goes on along the minus strand of NC_079212.1, from coordinate 85,158,580 downwards.
TGGAAGTAGATGGGATTGGGATGTCTTCTGCAGGAGATACATTCTTTTCAAGCTCTCTGGCAAGTGCAGCCTTGTTTGTTTTTCGTAAGGACCCATCAGCATTTGCCAGTGCCCATGGTAGTGGGCCCAATGGGTAGGCAAGGACATCCTTCAGATTCACCTTCCTGCTTTCAGCCATCAGGATCATGTGACTGAAAAGGTTTCTATCTGCCTTCAGAACCACATCCTGTGCTTTCTTTCCATGAGCTTGTTTTGTGCTGACATTGGAGAATGTTTTCAGACTTTGCTTGGTCATCTTGTCGTGGAATTTCAGAGGTGGTGGGTCTGCATCTAACCTTGTTTGCTGGAATGCTTGGTAGGCCTCTTCTCCTTTCTCAAGAGCTCTGAAGAGATCTATGGTCACATCAGGTGGAGCCATGTTGCCAGTGGAGAGGCTAACCAAATCAATCTCATCAGGGGACATAGGATTGAGCCAGTTATTCCCCATAAGGTCCATGAGAGACTGGACATCTGCTTCCTCTCTCTTGATCGTTGGACTCTGTAGATCTGGATGAGACCATTTGCACCTGCCTTGACCTGTCAGGTCTCTCAGCTGTCTGAGGTACATGCTTCTTACTCAGCTGTGAGATAATATTTGGTCACAGCTCCTGGCTTCAAGCTGAATCCCTTTGTCCCTCCAGCTGTTTGGGTGCCTTTGTTCACCGTTTCTTCTATAGCTTGGTCAACAGGGATTCGGCCAAAGGGATTGGTGGAGCCCAGTTGGACTGAGAAGCCTCCTTCCATGAATTCTGTGTACACATCTGGGTGTGTGATGGGCAGCTCAGACATCTGGGCGTAGTAGTAGGGGAGGTAGCGTGCATAATTCATCCTGTCATAAGCAAAGCACCATGGGATCATTGCTCGAATGCTAGCCAAGTGTAGCATCCAGTCTCCCTCTCTGGATGCTCGGATGAGCCCCAACAAGATTTCAACCATGTCCAAATAGGACATCCAGAAGTTCGAGAGGCTGCCGTTTCCACCTCTAAGGAACTCACGGTAGACTTCAAATAGATCCATGATGCGTGTACAAGAGCTGTTCTCGAGGACCTCCTTCAAAGCATGTTGTGAGACTTCTTTCCCAAGGCTGTCAATGGTCTTCAGTGTCTCATTCAGGTGAACCATGTCATTCCTGTGAGTTTCTTCCAACCAGGACAGGAAACCATTCAAGGTCAGTCGCATGAGAGCCTCATACAGGAGCTTGTGTAGTCGCACTGCCCTGTTGTACTTGCGGCCATCCATAACACCAGCAATTGAGCCTTCTGCAATCATGCCAGACTCAATGCAGAGGTCTTTGAGTCCAGCATCTTGGAAACGCTTTCCTATTATTGCCAGCAGTGTGCAGATGGTGTGGAATACCCCAAGCCTAACGATGATATCATGGAACTTGTCATGGTGTTTCCATGTGATCTCGACAGCCTTGGCATACAGGGCTTGGTCAAAGACACAGACAATCTTCCTCAGGCCTAAGCATTGCATGATGCTCAGTGACTGGTTAAGCACCTCGTTGACAGTAGACATTTGTGTCGCTGGAGCATTGATGGTAGGCAGATAGCCTATATTGTCGGGGATGACCGTCATCTCTCCTCGAGTCAGGATGTTGAAGCCTGTCCAGCTGCTGACTGACTGTTCTTCTTGTTGTGACATGCGTGCTAGGACCCAAAGAAGGTTTTTCTCTCTGGCAAGCTTAGTATTGGCTGCAGTATCGGCATCTGACTTTTTGCTTTGTGGTGGCCCTACCCGTTGTCCAGCATTGTAAGTTGGTAACATTGGTGGGGGTCCATCAATGCTTCTCTTCTTTGTTTTGGGAACAGTGGGCATGGGTTGGACAGGAAGTGGGTTGACTGGCTTTGCTTGCACAGCAATCCCATTGACTCTGTGAGATGTTCCCTCACCACTGACAGTTTCTTCAAGACGGTCGATATTGTCCCAGGCTAAAGTTGTGAATATGCCAGGATGGATGTTAGCTGGAAGGGGAATGCCACTCCCTGATGATTAGAGTTTCTGGAGACACAGGGCAGTGTTGATCTCTTCCATCTGTGAATAGGACACACTGTGACCAAGTCGGTTGAGGATGTTTATCAACTCTACATTTCCTGTCAACGATTTGACACTGAATGGCAGAACAATGTGCTTGGAAGGCTTGGTATTTCCACATGTCACTGCATATACTATGTCATGGCCAAATGACTGCAGAAGGCACTGCACTCTCTGGGATGCATGATCAGGATCATTTGAGCCTGTGAGTAGAGAGTACAGGAAGATAATGAGCGACTCTGGAATGGTAGGACATTCAACTTCTGGTTTGACTTCAGGCGGCCAGGTTTGAGGAACATCTTGACTTTTAATGTCTGCTCTCAATTTGATGGCTGCTTTGGCTATAACATCTTGTGCACTGACACTTTTCAGGGTCTGCAGCTCCCTTTTGAGAGACTGATTTTCTTTGGCAAGTTCCCTCATGGACAAGTTATCGGGATAGAGGAGGAATTTTCCTTTCTCATCAGGGAATATCTGCAAGGCTCCAGCAAACTCACTCTCCAGGTTTCGCCTTATGTGCTTCTTGGTTGATTCCTTGACTTGGGCAATGCCTTGGGAGTTCATTGAAGCTACCAGTCTAGAAGAGAGATCAGTCGTTGTCATCACTTGAGGATTGCCAAAAAGCTCCATCCTGATGAAGAGGAACAGCTCATTGTATGCCTTATTCACAGCAGCTTCATACTGGGCTGCAGCATCATCATCTTCATTGCTGGCAACCTCTCCTTTGGAAACCTCTTCTTTGGTGTAAAGTCTATAGCATGACCTGTGGTAGTGCCCTTCAGCTGCTACAAGGTCTCTACTCACAATGGCAAGGATTCTGCTGTCCCTTTTCTTTGTGGCTGCACTCCTGATCTTTGCATCAGCTCGCAGTTCTCGACACTGCACCAGTACTTCTCTCGTATTCTGTCTCTTGGAATATTTGCTGTTTTTCTGACAAAATATGCACTCTGCATCATAAGTCCTAGATGTACTTGGAGCATGTCGAGCTACTCTCTTAGATTGTTTCTCTTCAGCAGAGACACAACTTTTCTTTTCTTTTGCAAGGAGGCCATCAAGAATTTGCTTCATAATGAAGATACTGCGACACTTTCTGTGGTAGTAGATTGCTGGAATCTGTCCCTCAGGAATGTCTTTTGCCAGTTTAGAAAACTGGTGCATGATTTCGTATCTGAGCTGCCCTGAGCAGAGTTCTCCATGAGTCGACACTTTGTAGTGAAACCAGCTTATCTGTATCATCAGAACAGTGGATAATGCACTCCACCCGTGGGCGCTTTGGTATTGGGTAAAAACTTGCTTGTTCACCAGTGGCCATATTCAGTCAGTTTTCACCTGCCACATACAAACAAATACATGTAACTTAGGTGTATGAACACTACTAAAACAAAGTTTACTTTGCTTCACCAGCGTCATATTACCATTATTTATCTTACATAGCCACAAATAGATACATTACCTAGTTGCTATGCAACAGCTGTATTTTCTCCACATGAGGCCGCTAAAATCAACACAAGATGAAAGTTCCTCGTAGCCACTTTAACTAATCATATTAACATATACATTAAAAGAACATGCTAACATTATGGGAAATTAGCTTACAATCTTCTCCAGAGTGAGACAAGAAGATAGATACCAGTTTCCTCTATATGTGTTTAGTAGAAAGCTATCTGGCTGCACGTTAGCCTAGCTTAGCACAATGAATGGAAGTACACAGTACTGGTTATCCTTGGTTGTTGGCCAACTAAGAACTGTCCCAGAGTTTAAGCTAGGCTAATCAGTACAAGGGGTGTTGAAATGCTATATTTGTAAAAATCTGGGCAAATACACAATCGTGAGAGGCACAGAAACAGGTTTCCTGAAAGAAAAATGAAATAGCTGCTCATTTGGAAAGGTTATCATGTATTATTTTACTTCTGTTAGTGTACCAAATAAAATGGCACCAGTGAAGTTGTGTCACCTTGGGTGATATCGATATCTGGTCTGACCCATGGACTAACTGGCTTTGGGCTAGTTAGTTTCTTAGTAATAATGCCCTTCTAATTTAAGGTTCACAATCACCTCACACAATGAAATAGTATGGGTATATTATACATTTCCTGAATCTTTACAGTCCCGTGAGTATTCCAGTTTTTGTGTTTTGTGTCCCTGATATTCCTAGATGCCACAGGGCTAAAAGAAAGTATATATACTGCTCAAAAAAATAAAGGGAACACCTAAGAACACAATATAGACCTCGATGAATGAAATATTTCAGCTGAAAATCTTTATTTATTAGACGGAGGAATGTGTTTAGAGCAAAATAACCTAAGAATGATCAATGGAAATCAAAATCATTAGCCCATTAAGGTCTGGATTCAGAATCATACTCAAAATCAAAGTGGAAAATGAGAATATAGGCTGATCCAACTTCTGTGGAAATTCCTCAAGACGATTCAAAATGAGGCTCAGTAGTGTGTGTGGCCTCCACGTGCCTGTATGCACTCCCTACAACGTCTGGGCATGCTCCTGATGAGACGACGGATGGTCTCCTGAGGGATCTCCTCCCAGACCTGGATCAGGGCATCGGTCAACTCCTGGACAGTCTGTGGTGCGACATCGCGTTGGCGGATGGTACGAGACATGATGTCCCAGAGGTGCTCGATTGGATTCAGGTCTGGGGAACGTGCAGGCCAGTCCATAGCATCAATGCCCTCGACATACAGGAACTGCTGACACACTCTGGCCACATGAGGATGAGCATTGTCATGCATGAGCAGGAACCCAGGGCCCACTGCACCAGCATATGGTCTGACAATGGGTCTGAGGATCTCATCCCGGTACCTAATGGCAGTCATGGTACCTCTGGCTAGCACGTAGAGGTCTGTGCGGCCGTCCAAGGATATGCCTCCCCAGACCATCACTGACCCACCGCCAAACCGGTCATGCTGGAGGATGTTGCAGGCAGCAGAACATTCTCCACAGCGTCTCCAGACTCTCTCACGTCTGTCACATGTGTTCAGTGTGAACCTGCTCTCATCTGTGAAGAGCACAGGGCGCCAATTGCGAATCTGCCAACCAAGATGTTCTCTGGCAAAGGTCAATCGGGCTGCACGGTGTTGGGCTGTGAGCACAGGCCCCAATTGTGGACGTCGGGCCCTCATACCATCCTCATGCATTCTGTTTCTCACTGTTTGAGCAGAAACCTGCACATTAGTGGCCTGTTGAAGGTCGTTTTGTAGGGCTCCGGCAGTGCTCCTCCTGTTCCTCCTTGCACAAAGGACCAGATAGCGGTCCTGCTGCGGGGTTGTTGTCCTCCTGCGGCCCCCTCCACGTCTCCTGGTGTACTGGCCTGTCTCCTGGTACCTCCTCCATGCTCTGGACACTGTGCTGGGAGACACATCAAATCTTCTTGCCACAGCACGCATTGATGTGCCATCCTGGATGAGCTGCACTACCTGAGCAACTTCTGTAGGTTGCAGATACCGCCTCATGCCACCTCTAGTGGTGCGGGCACTAGCAAAATGAAAAACTAACCAAAGATCGGCCAGAAAAGATGAGGACAGGCAAATGGTCTGTGGCCACCACCTGCAAATCCATTCCTGTTATAGGGGTTGTCTTGCAAATTGTCTAATTTCCACCTGGTGGAAATTAGACAATTTACCAAAAGGTGAAATTGATTCACAAATCAGTGTTGCTTCCTAACTGGACAGGTTGATATCTCAAAAGTGTGATTGACTTGGAGCTACATTGCATTGCTTATGTGTTCCCTTTATTTTTTTGAGCAGTGTAGTTTAGGCGAACATTGCAGAAAGATGTGTGTTATTGACGGGTTGAAGAGCTCAAGTGACCTCTATATTTGTGAGAAATATTCACAACAGGGCTTGAATGAAAGCTAAGAAGGTCCCCTTTAAAATGATACCAAAGACAATATTATAGAACTTTCAAAAATGTCCTGACCATGAGGCTAAACCAGGATATGCACCAGCGTCTAAAATGCAATTTAGGACTATTCCTCCCACAGACCAAACACATACAGGTCAGGTGAATCGGCCATACTAAATTATCCCCAAGTGTGAATGTGTGTGTGTGTGTGTGTGTGTGTGTGTGTGTGTGTGTGTGTGTGTGTGTGTGTGTGTGTGTGTGTGTGTGTGTGTGTGTGTGTGTGTGTGTGTGTGTGATGGTCTGGCGGCCTGTCCAGGGTGTCTCCCCGCTTGCCGTCCAATGACTGCTGGGATAGGCTCCAGCATTCCCGCGGCCATGAGAGCAGGATACGCGGTTCAGATGATGGATGGATGGATGGATGGATGGATGGATGGATGTTAAGTCGGGTAACAGAAACGGGTTCGGGGATTTCAGAAAGCTCACCAGAGTGGTTAATGTCAGTCAGGAAACCTTGCCAAACCCCAGTCAAAAGTGCTGCAACAGCACGAAGGGAGTCTTCCGGTAAGGCAGGGGTTTGTCCTGCTCACAAACGAGGCTACACGTAACTCAGTCAGGTAAACTACATGTAACCCAGTCATGTAAACTACATGTAACCCAGTCATGTAAACTACACGTAACCCGGTCGTGTAAGCTACATGTACCCCAGTCATGTAAATTACACCCGGTCATGTAAACTACACGTAGCCCGGTCATGTAAGCTACACGTACCCCAGTCATGTAAACTACACATAGTCCAGTCATGTAAACTACACGTAACCCAGTAGTCATGTAAGCTACACGTAACCCGGTCATGTAAACTACACGTAACCCAGTAGTCATGTAAACTACACGTAACCCGGTCATGTAAACTACATGTAACCCGGTCATGTAAACGACATGTGACCCGGTCATGTAAACTGCACGTAACCCGGTCATGTAAACTACACATAGCCCCGGTCATGTAAACTACACGTAGCCCGGTAGTCATATAAACTACACGTAGCCCGGTAGTCATGTAAACTACACGTAATCCAGTAGTCATGTAAACTACACGTAATCCTGTAGTTATGTAAGCTACACGTAACCGAATCATATAAACTACACGTAACCCAGTCATGTAAACTACATGTTACTCTGTCATGTAAACTGAATGTAACCCGGTAGTCATGTAAACTACATGTAACCCAGTAGTCATGTAAACTACACGTAACCCAGTGGTCATGTAAACTACGCATTTGAAAGAGAAGACCGAGGTGCAAAAGATGGGTCTGTTTCCTCCGATATTATCAGTGGCTGACTGCATTATTTGATCGCATTGGTGAGCTACTTCCGGGTTCAACTTGCAGGTCAATGGGAATGTCCGAGCCCCCCCCCCCTTTATTGAACAATATTTTTACAACTAACAAGGTAGGTCAACCATGGTATAAAACATTTGGGCAGTGTCTGAGTAAGACAAAACAAACATAAACGAAGAGAAAAAACACCCACAATCAAAATTCTTAAAAACAAAAGTGAATTAAAATATATAAATCAAACAACCACACAAACAATAAAGCTAATGTAGCCCGTGGAATTTGATACCACACAGGACACAATTACTTCCGGGGTTCTTGTAGCTTTAATTTTATTGTTTGAACCTTCGAATGCAGATCGTTTTACTGAGTGCATAAATTCCTGTGTCTTTCGAGCAAACAGCTCATAAATGTTCACAGATGTGGCAAGTTTAACAGAAAAGATTTTAAAAGGAAAATAAATACAACATACAACATACGGTGCAAAATACGGCAGTGGACTATGTATGTTAAACAGGGTTTAACAAAGACATGTGGAACTTCCTGAAGATCGCGCAACTTCTCACTCTGTCAGTTACCTTTAAACAGAATTAAAATGCATATAAAACCTTTACATCCCAAATACAATGGCATGGTGTGGCTTTATTCACGCCAACATTACCTTGTCATGCCTGCAATGGCGAACAGTGGTCGACGGCTCGCGCCCAAAATCACCGAACATCAACTCCAGTAGCGTCTAAATCAAACCATCTTGTCAAATTACCGACATACAATATTGTTTGGAATAATGTTACAGGTATATTTCACAAGATATTTACCCTTACTTACTACGGAGTCAGAGCACCGTCACACCGCAATCTTCAGGTGCTCCACACAAGAAAAAAAAGAAAGAATACCCAAGATGCACTTGGATAACTTGCACGGAGTTACAATAAAAGTCCGCAACACTGCCACTTACTGGTCAAAACATGCAATGACAACCAAAACTATAAAAATACACTCACAATCTGCTTCACAATTTAACTACATCAAATGACATTTTACATGGCTTGACAGTGTAACAATTACATATGTTAACAGTTAAACTATACTAAATTTAAGTGGAAAATCATTTAACATATTTAACAGATTTACCACCTGGCTACATACTCCCCTGCAAATATAGTCAACGTCCTCGGTGACTACGAAACATGAACTGACTCAAATACTCCCTGCAAGGCCTTTTCAAAGAGAGCAGCACCCAGGCTTGTCAAAACCTTAGAGACCATGTCTGTGCTGACTGAGACTGCATTACAGGCTGACTTTGGCAGATGAAATGGGTTTGAATGAGATCCAGCCATTTCCCGCTTGCTTTTCCTAATGGCAGGTTTAGGTGCATAGGTTCTACGTCCTGCTCCACCAGCATCATCTGTTAGTGCGCGCCTGTCCCTGTTTTCAATAATGGGCAAGTCACTGTTGCTAACGTCTGGATGCACATCATTAACACATTCTGTTTCTGTGCCACAATTTCTCATATCTGAATAACCTTCCTCAGGTCCTTCACCGTCACTCTCATCTGTGGGTGCTGTCACATGTAAACTAACACTTTCTGCTGCAAGAGGCAGGTTAGGTACTTGCACAAGCCGGCGAGGGATGACTTCCTCAACAATAACAAAATCAGCCTCAGGTGACTCAGGCTCATCCTCAGCTACAGGCTGTGTAGTGGTCTGTAACCTAGCTCTAGTTCTTGGTTTGGGAACTGGTTTCGCACAAGGTCGCAAATCTGACCTATGAACTCTTTTAATGGGACCTCCCTCAAAAGGTTCAACAGTGTGTATGGTACCCTGGATGTCAACTACCTTGTAGACTGTTGAGGTCCATGTGTCCTGAATCTTATGTCTACCTGGGGGTCTGTGACGTAGGAAAACCAACTGACCAATGTCCACAGGAGGACAATACACCTTCTCATTTTGCAGTGAGATCCTCTCAGCTGCCTTCTGCTCTGAGTACTCTCTGGCTCTCTCATGTGCCTGTCGGAGTCTCTCCTGATGAACAGACAACCAATCCTGTTTCCTGTCTGACACACACTCACGCCCTAATAAAGCATCTACTGGGAGATGTGGCTGTACCCCGAAAAGCAAATAATAAGGCGAGTACCCTGTGGTGGAATGAGGAGTGACATTATAGGCATATACTACTTCAGACAGATGCTCTGGCCAACGCATTTTTTTTCTCTGGTGGGAGTGTCCTTAACAAGTCATGGAGTGTGCGATTGTATCTTTCACACTGACCGTTTCCCTGTGGCCTGTAGGGAGTTGTCCGTGTCTTTTTAACCCCATAGAGTTTGCACAGCTCTGCTATAATTTCACTCTCGAAATTTCGACCTTGGTCTGAGTGCAGTCTCTCTGGGACCCCATATTTCATGAACCACTCCCTGAGCAAAACTTTAGCTGTAGTGTCAGCCTTCTGGTCTTTGGTAGCATACGCTTGTGTGAACTTTGTAAACACATCGGTCACAACAAGGACATTTTCACGGCCATCTGAAGCTGCCTCCAACACTGTAAAATCAACAGCCACCACTTCTAGAGGTCGGGAGGCCAGGAATGCCTGAACTGGAGCATGGATTTTTGGCTGAGGCATCTTGGTCAAAATGCACCGCTCGCAGTTTTTAACCCAGCTTTCAACATCCTCGCATAGCCCTACCCAAAAACACCTCCCTCTTAGCAAGTTTACAGTGCGCTCTATGCCCTGATGTCCCATGTTGTTATGTACATTTTCTAGAACTTGGTCCCTCAAACAACTAGGCACGAGTAACTGCCACACTTCTCCATGACGTGGGTCTGTGATAACCCTGTACAACAACCCTTCTCGTTGTTGTATGCATCTCCATTGTTTCAACAATCTTTTCACTTGACTAGACAGGGCTGCTCTCTCTCTGGGACATGGCCTCCTCCCCCGATCCCAAAATGCCCTAAACTCTTTTAGGGTGGGGTCACCGGCCTGAAAACCTACCAGCTCCTCTCTGGTATAACCTGGCAGTGTGGGAGTGTTGCCCTGTTTAGTACCTGTCTCACCAGACCTCGACTCCCCAGCATGGATCTGTCTCACTTTGTAACACTCCAGACCTCTAGAGACAAGACCAGGATCCAGAACTGTTCCTCACTCAATCAGGTTACACACAGTGATACAGTCGTCAAAATCCGAGTCAGGGTCTGTTTCAGGCTCCCCTGCAAACTCCTGCCTAGAGAGAGCATCTGCGGCGGCATTACTGCAACCAGGACGGTACTTAACCTCGAAATCAAAAACAGACAGTTGCGCTACCCACCTCTGCTCTATAGCACCTAACTTGGCTGTCTTGAGGTGGCAGAGGGGATTGTTATCAGTCAGGACAACAAACTTTGAACCAAGCAAGTAACCCCTGAATTTTTCAGCAACTGCCCATTTTAAGGCAAGCAACTCCAACTTCATGCAACTATAATTTCGGTCATTCTTCTCAGCCTGGCGTAGTCTGCGGCTAGCATATGCTAGGACACGTCTGGTGTCACCTTGCTGCTGACACAATACAGCGCCTAATCCATGCTGACTAGCATCTGTCTCAACTACAAATGGTTGTGTTAAATCGGCAAAACCCAAAATGGGAGCAGAGGTAAGTTTTTCCTTTAACTGCTCAAAGGAAGAGTCACACTCTGGTGTCCACATATTACAAAACTGGTGACCTACTTTCCCTGTTTTTTTCACACCTGAACATTTGTTGACTAGGTCATGCAGTGGCCTGGCAATCTGTGAGAAGCCTCGAATGAATCTCCTGTAGTAACTACAGAAACCCAAGAACGACTGCAGCTCTTTGGCAGTGGTTGGGACCTTCCAGTTCTTAACAGCAGAGACCTTGGAGGGGTCAGTTCCTATACCTTCTGCTGACACCTGATGACCCAAAAACTTTACTGACTGTTGTAGAAAAGCACACTTCTGCAACTTCACCTTAAGGCCCGTCTCTGCCAGTCTCTTAAACACAGTCTCAAGTCTCTCCAAATGCTGCTCAAATGTCTCTGAAAAAACCAAGATGTCATCTAGGTAGACCAGGAGTATCTGAAAAATGAGATCATTCATAGTAACTTGCATAAGTCTCTGAAATGTAGCTGGACCGTTACAAACACCAAAAGGCATTCTCACGTACTCATACAGACCAAACGGTGTAGTAAATGCAGTCTTAGTCCGATCTCTCTCATGCATAGCTACCTGGTGGTATCCGCTCGCCAGATCTATGGTCGAAAAGAACTTTGCCCCTCTCAGCGCATCAAAACTCTCATCAATTCTCGGGAGCGGGAATGCATCACGTCTTGTCTTTGAGTTGAGTTTCCTGTAATCGACACATAGCCTCAGACTACCATCTGCCTTTCTCACTAGTACTATGGTCGAAGCATAAGCACTAGAGCTTTCTTGAATGACCCCTTTTTTAAGCAGCTTGCCAATATGTTCCCTGACTTCACTGTACTGTGTGGGTGGGATTCGTCTGTATGGCTGTGTTACAGGTATGTCATCTGTCAGATGGATCTCATGTTGTACTTTGTCAGTGTGGCCTAGATCTTCATCTTCTGTTGCAAACACAAAAGAGTACTTCTCCAGTAACAAAGTCAGCTGTGCTTGCTGTTCTGGGCTACCACAAAAATTGAGCTTGCCGAGAATTTCCTGCACATCTGTCGGTGTTTCGGGGTGTTCACTGATACTCGTTCAGTGTCTGCTGAGATTCTCTGGAACTGTACCTCACAAAGCTCATCACTTTCCACACAGTCTACCTGAGTCAAAACCCCTAGCCTAGTCCGTGGCCCTAGCCAGATATCTTCATCAGACATGTTCATGACTCGGACTGGAAAAATGTGATTTCCCGATGAAACCAAAGTAGGCACAACAACCAAACCTCCAGGAACGGGGACACCCACAGACTCCAGCAACAAAAAAGAACCATTCTCACTCACGGTCCTGAGTCCCCTAGCCATAACTGTAGCAGCAGATGAAGCAGGTATATGGACTACATCCTTACCAGCTACCCTAGCGAAAGAGAGTCTGTCTGTTGCATGTACTGCATGAAGATGATTAAAAGCCTCTCTCCAGTTTGAGTCAAACCTCTCCTGCAGTGTGGTGTCAAACTCAGTGTGTACTAGCTCTCTGCATTTTTTGACAATGTTCATCCCTATTAGACCTGGAACAGAGGAAGAGTGTTCAGAATCTTTAACTATCAGAAAACCTCGCTCTGGGATAGTCAGACCCATGGCTTCTACATCAAGCTCCATATAGCCCATATAGGGTATGTCTAATCCATTAGCTGCAGTGATCTTTAACCACTCAAATGCCGGGTGAATGTCTTCGCCTTTCACTGACAGGTGTTCCCTGAAAAAACTCTCAGAAATTGTACTGACCTGGCTACCAGTGTCAAGTAAGCAGGACACTGTAACACCTCGTAGTTTCACCTCAACAGTTTTACATTCTCCGACTGCACGCTCTAAGATCCTGCTTCTGTCTGGAGTCTCTTTTGGTGAGCCAGCTTCCTCCCCTCGAGTTGTGTGGCTCATGACAACTGAGGGTGCGAGTTTTCCTGCACTACATAAGAACTAGGTGTTGCGTCCCCTTGACCCCCTCTGGCCTGTGAGCATTTTCTTGCAATGTGACCTATGCCTCTACACTTGAAACAGATAGGCTGACCATCTGGTGTGAACTTTGGCTGGGGTCTAGGTCGTGGCTTGGGCTCTAGGAATGTCTGTTGAGTGCTGCGCTTACTCAGTTCACCTACAGCAAAGGCTAGATCAGCAAGTGTTTTGCCTAACTCTGCTAGCTGTTTTTCCTGATGGGCTACTGCTCTCCGAACATCATTTAATGCAGTACCTTGGTCATTGTTTGTTTTAATAATAGAGCACTGGGTTTCCGGAACCTCTGATGTAACTTGGTTGCTCTTTATGACCCTGGGACGATGAGACCTGCTGTCCTCCATCTCCCACAGGAGGGCCTCGTTCCTCACATCTAGAAGACTGCTCTCTGGTTTGTCCCTAACCATTTTCCTGAGTTCACGCCTGAGTGCTGCTTCTCTTAAACCCTCAATAAACCGGTCTCTGAGCACAGTTTTCTCATTAGGTATTACATCTGTGGACTGTTTCACTACAGAGCTCAAAATCTGGGATAGTGCATGGGAGTAGTCACGGAGGTCTTCTCCATCAGTTTGGTTACGGTTGTAAAAGGTCTGCAAAAGCTGTGTGGAACTGCGCTTTTCCCCAAATGCATTGCTCAGGTAAGAGTATAAATCACTGGGCCCCACTGACTGACCCCTAATGCATAGTCGCACCTCTTCCAATGCAGGGCCACGCAATAGAGATAGTATATAGTCACATTGTTCTTCTGTTGTTTGCTCTCTGTATCTTAAAACCCTTTCAACCTCTTCAATAAACTCTTCGACAGCTCTCCTGTCTGTACCACACTCCCCACTAAATGCTTGGATCTGGCGTTCTCTTGGAACGTAGATGTATGAACGTGTGGGTGCACTGTTATCACTTGCTCTCTGAGCCCTTGCTTCACCATTTAACCTGGTGAGCTCATCTCGCAGTCTGGCGAGCTCTTGCATGGTGGTCTGCATTTCTTTTGTAGCACCTTCACCTATACCCGTTATGCCACCTGAGGTGTGGCCATTATCATTACGTGAACTCCCTTCATCACCAGAATCACTAGACATAATGATATATTAATCTTTACTCAGTCCAGTATAAATGAGGATATTTAGTTCAAAACCTGGTTCAAGGATACTACAAGGACAGTCTTTAACTTGGAGCCTTGCTGAATCTTGGTCTTTGTAGCTGAAGTTAGCGCTGGAGTCCTCTGCGCTGGTACGGCTGAGTCGTGTGACACAGGAAGCACCAGAACCTCGTAGAGCCCCTCACGTCGTCTCTCGCTGGTCACCACCTCCACAGCAGGATGGCTTCAGACTCAACACCAACGGACGTCACCAGCAATCTTCACCACTGCCGTATTTTTTTCTTAAGTAAAAATAAGCCACTCTGTTGCCAATTTAAAAAAAATGTTTTAGCTACACCCCACTCCTGGTACCAAAATTATGTAGCCCGTGGAATTAGATACCACACAGGACACAATTACTTCCGGGGTTCTTGTAGCTTTAATTTTATTGTTTGAACCTTCGAATGCAGATCGTTTTACTGAGTGCATAAATTCCTGTGTCTTTCGAGCAAACAGCTCATAAATGTTCACAGATGTGGCAAGTTTAACAGAAAAGATTTTAAAAGGAAAATAAATACAACATACAACATACGGTGCAAAATACGGCAGTGGACTATGTATGTTAAACAGGGTTTAACAAAGACATGTGGAACTTCCTGAAGATCGCGCAACTTCTCACTCTGTCAGTTACCTTTAAACAGAATTAAAATGCATATAAAACCTTTACATCCCAAATACAATGGCATGGTGTGGCTTTATTCACGCCAACATTACCTTGTCATGCCTGCAATGGCGAACAGTGGTCGACGGCTCGCGCCCAAAATCACCGAACATCAACTCCAGTAGCGTCTAAATCAAACCATCTTGTCAAATTACCGACATACAATATTGTTTGGAATAATGTTACAGGTATATTTCACAAGATATTTACCCTTACTTACTACGGAGTCAGAGCACCGTCACACCGCAATCTTCAGGCGCTCCACACAAGAAAAAAAGAAAGCATACCCAAGATGCACTTGGATAACTTGCACGGAGTTACAATAAAAGTCCGCAACACTGCCACTTACTGGTCAAAACATGCAATGACAACCAAAACTATAAAAATACACTCACAATCTGCTTCAGAATTTAACTACATCAAATGACATTTTACATGGCTTGACAGTGTAACAATTACATATATTAACAGTTAAACTATACTAAATTTAAGTGGAAAATCATTTAACATATTTAACAGATTTACCACCTGGCTACACTAAGATGATAACACACATAATCTAATTTATCAACCTTCACACCAAATTATGTCCGAGGGCTTTGTTGTTATCATTGTTTTTGTTGTCATTGTTGTTATCGTTATTGTCCTTATCATTGTTGCTGTTATTGTCCTTATCATTGTTGCTGTTATTGTCGATATTATTGTCGTTGTCATTGTTGTTGTTGCTGTTATTGTCATTATTGTCGTTATTACTGTCGTTGTCCTTGTCATTATTGTCGTTGTCATTGTTGTTGCTGTTATTGTCATTATTGTCGTTATTACTATCATTGTCCTTGTCATTGTTATTATTGTCGTTGTCATTGTTGCTGTTATTGTCGTTCATTATTGTCGTTATTGTTGCTGTTGTCGTTGTTAGTTTTGTTACTGTTGTCGTTATTGTTATTGCTGTTATTGTTGTTGTTGTCATTCTTGTTGTCGTTGTTCTTGCTGTTATTGTAGTTATTATTGTGGTTTATACTGATGAGGAGACTGGCGGGTAGTCCTTGTTCTGAACTTTATTCAGGAACAAAGAACAACACTCGTGCATGCGTGTCCTAACCGACTTCAGTTCTATTTACGTACATCCACCTGAGAGCACGCCTACTGCCCTCTCGTCGTATTACCTATAGTATAGGCTCACCACCGTATTACTCCGTGTATATGTTCAAACCCATATACTACATCCCCCTTTTTCCACAGAACAAAAAACAAAACAATCATATTATAGACTTGTTTGTTCCACTATCTGTCAGTTTGGAGATATATCAAAATGGAGATATAACACTGTCCACAAGACCACTATGAACTGTTAAAGTTCTGGCTTTGAATGTTTACTATATCTATTCTTGACATCAGTATAGTGTTGCATTCTTCATACATTCATTGTTCATACTAGACATTCATTACATTTTTTTTCTTCGAACTCTGTACACTCCTTGTACCCAGTCTTCGTACACTGTCACCGGGGTCAGAGGTTTCTAGCACATGACCCTCCGTAGGAGCATAACTTTTGCTGTTAGCCCATTTGAAAAATCACTGAATTTGGTAGGGTGCTTTATGTAACCAGGTTAAAATTAATGTTTTTATTTTATTTTGTTTGAGTATGAAATATCACCAAATCCTGTCTGTGTGCTGTTATTTGTGTTTACTACATTTTATTTTATGTCATTTACTTTTATGTATGTTTTCCAACGACCGTCATATACATGTACTGTCGCTTTAAGAGAGAGGTCTTGTGGGTACACGGAAGAGGGAACGCGGGAGAGGCCATTTTTGTTTTGTGGGAGGAGTCTCAAGCAGCAATCGAGCCGAGCCACACGTGTTTCTTACCGTAGGACAGTTTTGCTGGTTGAGGAGAACGTAACCTTGAGTATCCCTGTAAGAAGATACTGCAAGCTGTGGGATAAAATACTTGTTTATCCTTTCTTACATCGGAGTCCCGTGGACGGTTTCTCCTTCTAACGCACACGAGTGAAGTTCGGGCAGTGGTTGAACTTCGACCCCCACGTCCGTAAGAAACACCGCTCCTGCTGAGGACTGGACGTTTGTCGAAGGGTTTGAAACCAAAATAAATGGCAAGGTGGGCCAAATAGAGTCCTGTGTCCCCCCCTCCTTCCTTGATCATGATGATGATGATGATGATGATGAGAGACTGAGGGCCCCCACAACACCTGGGGCCCCACCCAAACTAGAACACAACGCAGAGCTAATGATGAGAGTGACGGGCATGCAGCAGGCTGACCAGCATAGAACAGCATAGGACTGCCCCCGTTACATTGGTGCCGTGACCCTCCTGGATCCTGAGAGTGACATCAGTTGCTCGCCGCGGGAGGCTGCTGTCGTCATCAAGCCCCAGACGTCCTCAGGTATTTCTACAGACTGTACACTCATGTTACAGTGGACTGGAGTTGAGCTGTGTGGACACTGGACAGTCATAGCTGTGGTTACCATGGACTGGGCTTGTGAACAGGACATTTGTATATACTGAAGGAAGAAAAACACACGAAAAAAAAAGGAAAAAAAGGTTAATGTTGATGTGATTGAATGACTCGTGTGAATAATCTATTGGTGAATTTGTTGATTGTGTGTGATTGTTTCAATCTCTTAGTGATTTCTAGATTCAATTATTTAAATGAATTGAGCTTTTCACTTTTTTATTTTATTTTTTATTTTATCTGAGTGTTAGAGGTAGGAACATGGCAGAGGGTGGTTCGTACGTAGGTGGGGGTAACATTGCTGATCAGGATCTTTTGGATCGCCAGTGTGCTATGGAGAGGGGGTACCAGTTAGATGTGGGTGGGGGTTTACGGCTAGGTGTAGGTAGGAGTTTCGGGCAGCTCTTAGAGGGCGGGGAACCAGACACCAGAGCACCAGGACCTAGAGACCCGACCACATTTGGCACTCCTCAGTTCACCTCCACACGCTACGTAGAACGGGCCAGGCCAGGTATCAGCGAAGGGGCTGTGCTAGGTAACAGCGAGCAGCCAGTGGGTGAGTTAGCCATGCTCATTACTCGGTTAGCAGAGAAGATAGGAGAGTCAATCACTGCTAAGCTGCAGGAAACACAAGTGCTTAGAAACACACACACAGACAGTGCTAGGTCTGCTGAACAGCGTTTGGAGACAGCTCCTAGTGTTAGAGTAGTAATGCAGACAGACGCTAGGGAGCCTCCTATTTTCAGGGGCGATAGCTCTGATAAGTTTACAGTTCATGAGTGGGAGAGCCTTATGACTTTGTATTTGAGGAAGCGAGCCATTCCAGTTAGTGAGCAGTCACATGAGATTCTAGCTAAGCTTATGGGGAAAGCAGGGGACGTGGTGAGGATAAAGCTGCGCAACACATCTGTCGACCACATAGCGAACCCCCACATTATTTTTGATGTACTGAAGCAACACTTTAGTGACCTCACATACTCGAGCATGCCCCTGGCGGACTTTTACAGTACGCTGCCCAAGCCAGGTGAGGACGCTATGGAGTATTGGATTAGGCTCAATAAAACAGTGGAGGTGGCTGACGAATGCTTGAAGTGGCAGGGCCGTAGTATTGAAGAGCCAAGCCACGAGGTAAGCATGATGTTTATCAAACACTGTCCAGATCAGTCTCTTGCCAATGTTTTTAAGTTCAAGTCCGCAGGGAAATGGTCTGCTAGCGAGATCCAGGAGAGGCTTGATGAGCACATGCTGGAGAGGAAGTCCCGTGTTGCTGCAGGTGGACAACGTGAAGCAGGCGCGGTAGAGCGTAGGTTCCATTCACAGGTTCATGTCCCTGTAGTCGACATGGCTCCCGACTTGAACACGACCGTGCCGGTGGTGCCATCTCCCGTCCCGGCTCATGCGTCATCTCCTATACCATTTTGTGCAAGGTCTCCTACACCGTCTCCCGCACCTGTCTCTGGCGGTGATGACTATATGAGGAGTTTGGTGAGCTTGCTAGACCGTTTGGTCACAATGCAGACTCAGGTTCCAGTTAGCGCTGCAGTCCGGACACCGACGCTGACTCAACCGCCAGCTAACGCCGCAGGGCGGGTGCCAGACGCACCACAGAGGTTGTGCAGGGTTTGTAAGTCTCCGGATCACTCCACATTTTCCCACTGCAGCCGGGAGAACCGATGTATAAACTGTTTGTCTCCTGGTCATTGGAAGAGGGACTGTCCTCACCCTCAGCCGCCCAACCAGCTCCGTTCTCAGCCTGGTGGAAGAGCTGGTCGTCAGTCTCGTCCGTTAAACTACTAAACCCACACCTAGAGAGGGATGGTGTGGGTAATGTAGATGTATCCCTCACTGATGTCTCCGACCTGGCTCACTTGTATGAAGACAAGTGTGCCAAAGCACCTCAGGGTTCGCGTATGGTCATTCAGGCGACACAGAGGATTCAGGCTTTCAGTGACTTGTTCTATGCTCCTGACTAGGCCTGATGGTTTTTATGACCTCAACATGCAGCTTTATGGTGTTTCCTTTGTCATACCCACTCTGGTCGTGCCCGGTCAGCATGATGATCTGATAGTCGGCACAAACGTCATTAAACATGTGGCCCATGTACTCAAGAGTGGTACTGAGTACTGGGACATCGCGTCCAGACAGGAACATCCGTCTAGTCCTGACGTTGAACAGTTCTTGTCCATGTTCACGAATGTAGAGCGCTGGAGGGGTGGTGCAGTTCCTGAGAAGATAGGTACTGTTAAGCTCACCCAGGCCGTGACACTCTTACCGAGGCACGAGCACTTAGTCTGGGGCAGACTTCCTGCTAAGGTGCCTATGTCAGCTGGAAGCACTGTTGTTGTGGAGCCGACAGACTCCAAGGCCATGCCACGCAGTGTCCTCGTAGGTCGACTTGTCACACCGCTCTGGGGTGATAGGTGGGTACCCATGACTGTTGTCAATCCATCTGACAAAGCCATCACACTGAAAAGGAACTGCAAGTTGGCTGATGTGTTTCCATGCTTGGCGATTGAGGACTTTAATGTTTTCCAGGGACTGCAATCAGTTGCAGGGAGGCATGAGTCCAACGCCACAGATAGTGCCTGTCCCCCTGTCCAGCCGGCTAGGAGTTTGTCAGAGCTCGGACTCAGTGACATTGACCTCAGCTCCTGTCAGGTTAGTGAGGCATGCAAGTCCCAGCTCACTCAGCTGCTCACCGAGTACCATGACATCTTCTCCAGGGACTCTCTGGACTGTGGCGAGGTCACAGGATACACACATCGCATCCATCTGGTGGATGAGCGCCCCTTTCGCTTGCCCTACGGGAGGGTTCCCCCAGCCCACTATCAGAAGTTGAGACAGGTTCTCACTGATATGGAGGAGAAAGGGATTATCCGGAAGTCCTCGAGCGCATACGCTTCACCGCTGGTTATGGTATGGAAGAAGGATGGCGGGCTTCGGATCTGCACTGATTTCAGATGGCTGAATGCTCGGACCTTGAAAGACGCTCATCCCTTGCCACACCAGTCGGACTGTCTTGCCGCGCTGGGTGGTAACTGCCTCTTTAGTACGATGGACCTCACCTCTGGCTTCTTCAACATCCCAATGCATGAAGATGACAAGAAGTACACTGCTTTCACGACTCCCCTTGGGTTGCATGAATACAATCGCATGCCACAGGGCCTTTGTAATAGCCCTGCAGCCTTCATGAGAATGATGATTGGGATCTTTGGGGATCTGAACTTCACGAAGCTTTTGTGCTATCTTGATGATCTTCTTGTCTTCGCGCCGTCAGAGGTTGAGGCTCTGTCGAGGCTCCGCACTGTGTTTCAGAGGTTGAGGGAGAACAACTTGAAACTGGCTCCGAAGAAGTGTCATCTGCTGCAGAAGCGGGTGCGGTTTTTGGGCCACGTGGTTGATGGGGGAGGTGTGTCTGTCGATCCCTCCAAAGTAGAGGTCATCTCCAACATGACAGTGCAGGATCTCATGGAAGGTGATGGGTGCACGCCTTCTGTTCGTAGGATCAAATCTTTCCTTGGTATGCTATTTTACTACCAGCATTTCCTCCCGAACTGCTCCTCCGTGGCTAAGCCCCTGTTCGCCCTTACAGCTGGACAAAAGAGGAGGGGGAGGTCAGCTAAGGATAAGAAGCCCCATGGCAGCTTCCGTAAGCTTACCTCCGCAGACTGGACGGTGGAATGTGGGGAAGCATTTGATCTGTTGAAGACGATGTTACTGGATTGTGTGGTGCTTGCCCATCCAGACTTTGAGGTGCCTTTCATTTTGTCGGTCGATGCGTCTTTGGACGGACTCGGCGCGGTGCTGTCTCAAGTGCCCCGAGGAGAGTCCAAGGCCAGACCTGTTGGTTTTGCAAGCAAGTCCCTCAGTGCCTCACAGCGGAAGTATCCAGCTCATAGACTGGAGTTCATGGCGCTGAAGTGGAGTGTTTGTGAAAAGTTCAGCCTCTGGCTGAAGGTGTCAAAGCTTCACCGTTTGGACAGATAATAATCCGCTGACTTATCTCCTAACGAAGCCGAAGCTTGACGCGTGTGAGATCCGCTGGGTGTCTAAGTTGGCGTCTTACACTTTCGATCTCAAACACCTGCCAGGGAAGAAAAACGTGGTGGCGGATGCCTTGAGTCGCGACCCTTTTTCCAAGCCCGTCAGTCAGAGGCTACTTAGGGAGCCCTACCCGGCCCTTGTTCAGGAAGCCGACGGGGTTGAGGGGGACTCTGTGCAGGATGTTTTCAGACTCAGTTGCCAGTCCCAAACAGTGAGTAGTGCGCGATCTGGGTTTGCTTGTGATGCAGCTGAGGTCAGGGCTTTTTGTCAAGCCAAATGTGACTGGCCTGATGCATCAGTATTCACAGCACTCAGTTTGGTCCAGCACGTTCAGCATCTGTCGGGTGGTCAGGATACACTGCCAATGTTATCCACCGAGGAGCTCAGGTTGAGTCAGGAGCAGGACCCCTGCATCCCCAAGGTGTTGCCCTTTGTCGCTGTTCGGAAGCGGCCATCGAGACGAGACGGATCATGTATTCTGTGTTTACGGGTTTCCAGAGAGAATACATTCTGACCAGGGCACAAACTTTGAGAGCAACCTGATTGCAGAGCTTCTCAAGTTGGCGGGTGTAGCGAAGTCCCACACGACGGCCTACCATCCTATGGGTAATGGCGGGACAGAGCGTTTTAATCGCACGATGGGGAATATGCTCCGTTCCCTTCCGCTTCAGCAGAAGCAACAGTGGCCTCAGCAGATCCATTCTCTCACGCTCGCGTACAATGCCACTGTTCACGAGACCACGGGTTATGCACCTTTCTTCCCGATGTATGGGCGTGTCCCAAGACTGCCGGTGGATGTTATGTTCAGGCAGGTTTTGCATGATCCTCACGTTGTTGACTATGACTCTTATGCTCAGTCTCTGCTTTCCTGTCTAAGGAGTGCAATGGAGATCGCTCAGAAGCACTCCACGGCTGCGCAGCAGCATCAGGCGCGACAGTACAACAGACACGCCAAGGGCACTGTCCTGTCTGTCGGGGATCGTGTTTTGGTTGCGAACCAGAGTGAGCGAGGGAAGAGAAAGTTGGCTGACAAATGGGAGAACGGAGTGTACACGGTTGTCGGTGTCAACCCCAATATCCACGTCTACAAGATTCAGGATGCAGAGGGGCACACCAGAGTGGTGCACAGGAACCGTTTGTTGGAGGTCAACTTCTTGCCCCTTCCTGAGTTAGATCAGGGTGAGGAGTTCAGTACAACCAGTCAGTTGCTTGACTGCGCAGAGTCCGATGAGGAGGACAGTGCAGATGGCCTGACGGTCTCAGGGGATGCAGTGGGGCTAGCAGTCTCATCACTTGGAGACTCGCCTAGATCTGAGTGGGCAGAAGCGGAAGAGTTCATTCCGTCTAGTCTGGTAGTCAGTCCTGTGGGGGCCACTGCTCAGTCTCCACCCAACACACACGCACCACACAACACACATGCACCACACATAGAGGCACCACCCTCACTCGATACAGATGCTGCAGCTCGCACTGTCTCACGCACACAAGTAGAGAGCGATGGTCGGGTTAGGACATGCACAGGGAGGGTGGTGAGGTCAGTGAACAGGTTAACAGAATCTATGGCTCAGATGCCATTTCTACGGAATGTGAGGGTTTGAACTTTGATGGAGGTTGGAGTCATTCAAACTAGTTTAATGTGAGTTATTAGGTGTCTATCAGACAGGGTTGTTTTGGGCCAAGTGCATGGTGTGGCGTATCAGGCGTCACATTGATCTAAGGGAATTCTGAGACTTGATCAACCTCATTATTTTCTGGACCTCGTAACCGAGGTAGCTCCTAAGTTGACTGGAGGACTAGGTCCTTCTTTTCACTTGTGCCAGTAGTCAGTGATGGACTTTTCCTTTCCTCTTTCTCTTTTTATCCTGCTGTCAGGATGTTGGTGAATTTCAGGAGGGGAATGTAACCAGGTTAAAATTAATGTTATTTTATTTGAGTATGAAATATCACCAAATCCTGTCTGTGTGCTGTTATTTGTGTTTACTACATTTTATTTTATGTCATTTACTTTTATGTATGTTTTCCAACGACCGTCATATACATGTACTGTCGCTTTAAGAGAGAGGTCTTGTGGGTACACGGAAGAGGGATTGCGGGAGAGGCCATTTTTGTTTTGTGGGAGGAGTCTCAAGCAGCAATCGAGCCGAGCCACACGTGTTTCTTACCGTAGGACAGTTTTGCTGGTTGAGGAGAACGTAACCTTGAGTATCCCTGTAAGAAGATACTGCAAGCTGTGGGATAAAATACTTGTTTATCCTTTCTTACATCGGAGTCCCGTGGACGGTTTCTCCTTCTAACGCACACGAGTGAAGTTCGGGCAGTGGTTGAACTTCGACCCCCACGTCCGTAAGAAACACCGCTCCCGCTGAGGACTGGACGTTTGTCGAAGGGTTTGAAACCAAAATAAATGGCAAGGTGGGCCAAATAGAGTCCTGTGTGTCCCCCCCTCCTTCCTTGATCATGATGATGATGATGATGATGAGAGACTGAGGGCCCCCACAACACCTGGGGCCCCACCCAACTAGAACACAACGCAGAGCTAATGATGAGAGTGACGGGCATGCAGCAGGCTGACCAGCATAGAACAGCATAGGACTGCCCCCGTTACATTTACCAGCCTGCCACTTCTGGTGTGTTGGACCTGTGCGTCTGAACAGTTGACTGGTTGTTCCACATTTCTTGTCACGTCATGTACATGTGGTTCTGCAGGCTCGCTTGGAGGTGGCTGCTTAGTGACACTGACATTACCGTCCTCTATTTCAGTATGTGTGTCATTCCGAATTGTTCTCAAGTGCCTCCTATTGCTCTGTCCTACAGCTGTCGCTGTTACGGGACACTCAGGAAGGACTCGGACGCAGACACAAAACTTGCTTCCAACCGACTTCGGAGTTTATTACAGGGGGCCAGCTGAGGCGACAACACACAGTGGAGGGAATTGGGCTGGGCTTCCTTGGGCTGGGCAAACAGGACCGGGGGCAGAGATCGTGGGTGGTGGAGAGAGCCGGGCAGAGCAGCGATCTGGAGCAGGAGAAAATCTGGAGAACAGGAACCGGAGGCAGAGCAGGATGACTGCAGTGAATAGGAGGATGTTAGTCAAACAGCGGGTTCAAAAATACTGACAAAAACAGATTTAGCGAGCAAGGGCTGGATGCAGCACACTGACGGATCAGAGGCTGCGATCTGGCAGGGTGGAAGTGGCTGTGCTGGTCTTTTATAGCAGGTTGGCTTGATTATGGAAGGGGTTGCAGCTGGTGAGGCTCTGCTCACCTATCTCCACTCACACACACACAGAGAGAGAGAGAGATTTGATTTTTAAAAAGTGACTTTTATTTTAGAAAAACACAATCATATTCAAACCACAAGCAAATAAATAAATTATGTAAAAAATAAAAAGTAAATCACAGCAATTCTCCAGAAAAAACAAGTTGGTCCTCTTTTACTGAGCACAACGTGTCCCTGTAAGCCCAGATAACACTGAATTGCTGGGTATCCTTCATTTCTTTGTAATAATTGAAATCAACCATCATCCTGGCTTTTACCATTCTAGTAAACAGCAGCTTTACATCAGTGTCTACTGAGTCTTCCACCTTCCTTTTTCTGCTTACATTTATATGGCCAGTTTTGCTTGTCCCAGGATGAAATTCATCAGTTGACATTTTTCTTTTACAGTTTGTTTATACACAAACCCCAGGATGAAAATGTGCTTGGAGAAAACCTCCCCTACCTTTCTGAATAAACTCTCCAACAACATGAACAGTGGTACCAGGCGCACGCACTCCAGGTAACAGTGGAAAACAGTTTCTTTGTAAGGGCAAAAAATGCATTTATCACTCACACCCTGACCAATCACAGAAAGAAAAGCATTAACTGCTACCACCCCATGCACAATTCTCCACTGTAAGTCAGCAACCCTCTTTGTTAATGGTGGTTTGCAAGCAGGTCTGACATCAACTCCCAAGCCCAGATGACTTCGCCAAGGTGTGTCGACACGGTCATGTAGTTTACCCTTGTTTAGACATTTAACCATCATTCCATACAGTAATTTGCCTTTTGCTTCTTCTAAATTTAGAAAAGTACTTCTCTCAATCAAAAAAAAGCCTGAACAGTCATCAAAGCTGGGGCGAATACTTAAACACGGAAAAGGATCATCTGTATGAGGCACGATCAAACCATTGCTGTATGCATTGAACAGGATGAATTCATGTCCCGTCAGACAGCGTTTCCAGTGTTCAAGCAGATTGTTGATGATCCTCACAGAACGCACTCCCAGACCAGCCGCAAGAGCGGCTGCATTGCACAGGTCAGGTCCAGCAGTGTTCACCACCGATTCAAGGGTTAGAAAACCTGCTCTGCAAAACACTTCTGTGACTGCCGATCCTGCCCAGCAGGGTGTGTTCAGACGTCCTCCATGCACCACAGGCTCCCTCAACAACCAGTACAGGGAGTCACTTTGCATTGTCCGCTCTTTCACCACCATCTTCCACACTGTGAAGACACCGCGGTAGAAAGGTGGCTGATTTGAAACTTCACAGTCTTCAAATCCATGAGGAACAGTGAGTCATGCAGTCCCAAACCACCAAACTTCTGCAAAACTATGCGTGCCAGTGGTCTCCACACCAAGTCTTTCGGGCCATAAAGCAGTCTCTGGAGGAATTGAAGGCGGAACACAGCGCCTCTACTGGCAAAATATGCATGTCCTTGTCCTCCTTCCTCCTTTGGGAGAAAAAGGACAGCCTGGGGAATCCAATGTAATTTATCCCCAAAAAAAATCAACTAAAACAGCTTGAATTCTTGCAAGGAAATTTGGAGGGGGGTCAACACAAACTAATCTGTGCCATAATGAGGAGGATACTAGATTGCTGATTACAGGTGTCCTCCCTCTGTAAGACATGCTCAGCAGGAGCCACTTCCACTTTTTAAGCCGGCCTTCTATTTTTTCTAAAATGTTCTCCCAGTTCTTTTCCAACACAGATTCTTCACCCAAAAAAACTCTCAAGTACTTTATCCCTCCTTTTTTCCAAGTCAGCCCTCCTGGTAGGACTAAATTGTCAAGTGGCCTTTTCCCAACCATCACAGCTTCACTTTTTTCCCAGTTTACCTTAGCAGATGACAAACTATTGAAAAGACCTACAGTCCCCTCCAAGGTATCAATATCACACTGTTTGTTAATCATTACCATAACATCATCTGCGTATGCTGAGAGTTTTACAGCTGAAGTACAACCTGGGGAAAAAACACCTGAGAGTTTTTCCCTGAGTTTGTGAAGGAAAGGCTCAGTGGAAAGGGAGTACAGCATTCCAGAAAGTGCGCATCCTTGACGTACTCCCCTCTGTACAATGAAAGGTGCAGCCAAACCACCATTAATATTTAGTATACTCACAATGTCACGGTACAGTACCTGGATCTTGGCTATGAAACCTGGGCGGAACCCAAAGGCATTTAGCGTCTGCCACAGGTACTTGTGTTCAACCTGGTCAAAAGCCTTTTCCTGGTCTATGGAAATGAGACCAGTATCTACACCCAATGAGCCAGAGAGTTCCAAAACGTGCCCAATTAGGGTGATATTGTCACTTATTAACCTGCCGGGCACACAGTAAGTCTGGTCAATATGAATGGCCTTACTCATCACCTCTCTAAGTCTAGAGGCTAAAACTTTAGAGAGGATTTTATAGTCCCCACACAGCAGAGATACAGGTCTCCAGTTCTTCAGGTCTTGTAGATCCCCCTTTTTTGGCAGCAAAGTGATAACTGCCCTTCTACAGCTCAGCGGTAGCTGTCCTCTGCACAAACTGTCCTGAAGCACCTCCAGCAAATCTTTGCCGATCACAGACCAAAAGGACTTATAAAATTCAACGGGCAGTCCATTAATACCAGGTGCTTTACCATTGCCCAGGCTCATGAGAGCAGTGTACAGTTCATTCAGAGACAGTTCTGCATCTAACACCGCATTGGTATCACTGTCCACCTGAGGTAGCCCAGCATAAAAAGAACTGGCCAACTCTGCATCCTCCACAAATTCACTTTTAAACAGATCATTGTAGAAGGAGGTGGCATATCTGCGGATCTCAGGGGTTCCCGTTATTGTGGTTCCATCTTCAGAGCGTAACGCATGAATGATCTTCCTCTGACCATTCCTTCGCTCCAAACCAAAAAAGAACTGTGATGGGGCATCCATTTGAGACACATTCATGAAACGTGAACGGACCAGAGCTCCCTGCTGTAGTGCCCAACAGGTTGGCCAAGGCAGCCTTTTTAGCTTTAAGGGCTTCAATATGCCCTTGATTTCTTGTAGAATCCACTAAACCCTGTAACTCTACTACTTCAATCTCCAGTTCTTTAAGAGATCTGGTAATGTGCTTAGTGACATTGCGAGTATACTCCTGACATAATTGTCTTATTTTGCTCTTTCCTATATCCCACCACTGCTGTAATGAAGAGAAAGTGGCCTTGCTTTTTCCATGTAAAGCCCAAAGAAACTTAAAAGCCTCTCTGAAAGTTCTATCATGTAGAAGACCAGTATTAAAATGCCAATATTCACTCCGTACTTTAACATTCTGAAGGAAAAAAGAGCACTGAACAAGACAATGGTCAGAAAAACCAACAGGAGTTATTTGACTTGATTTAAAGATACCAAAATGATGTTTGAAACAATAAAAACGATCAAGTCTGGCCAGAGATAACAAATTGTCCTTGGAGTGACTCCAGGTGTACTGCCTGTCACTCCTGTTAAAACCTCTCCAGACATCTTTTAGGCCATGGGTTTCAATCAACCGCTTAAGTTTGGCAGATGAAGCGGGATGAGGCTCTAGATGGTTCCTGTCTAGTTTGGCATTTTCCGTGCAATTGAAATCTCCTCCCAGAAACAAAAAAAAAAAAATCGGTACAATTGTGAATTACATCACATAAGGTGTTCGGCAGTCTCATTCTCTCAACGCCCGAAACTGGGGCATAAACATTCACAAAAATTAATTTCGCACCTTCATATTGTACTGTGACTTTTAGAATATGACCACACACTGTCTCTTCTACCTCAGAAGAAGAGGGACTAAAACTCTTAGAGAAAAGCACACCAACACCACCACTGTTAGTTAATTTGTGGCTTAGGATGACCTCCCCAGGCCACTCCTTCTTCCAGTCACTTTCATTCACGGCGTCACTGTGAGTTTCTTGAATAAAGACCACATCCAACCCTTTCAATTCTACCAATTTGAAGAGAGAAGCTCTTTTCACATCGCTCCTGGCTCCATTTATATTTAAAGACCCTATCTTCAAATCAGCCATGAAAGGGAAAGAAGTTGTCTCTGCAACAAGAAAAGCACATACAAACAATATGAGGAGAACAAATTTTGCCTTAATCATCGACGATTAATTGTGCTTTGACTTTTGTCGTAATTTTCTTGAGCCGGTAAACCTCTTGGTCACTGAAAGCCCCCTCTTCCTTCTTCAGCCATGCCACAGACCTGACAAAAGAGCTCAAATCGGGGAAGAACTGTTCGGTTTTACCCGCCCTTTGCCCTTTAGTTTCAGTTAAAAATTTCCTAATTTTCTCAAGAGGATAAAAAATGGTTTCATCCTCTTGTGATGGTGTCCACTCACTTTCCTCATCCGATGAATCATCCAACACTTTCTTGGCCTTGGCACCACCCTGCTCTTTGTCAGACATTTTCCTTTTACTGCGTTTAGCTGTTAAACCATTCTCCTCCGTAGACATGTTTTCATCTACCAGTTCCTCACTGACCACACTTTCTACACTTTGATCGCAGTTCGTTTTACCTTTATCACATTTCCTTTCCTGTGCCAGCTTACATTTTTCCGGTTTCTCTCTGGTCTGGGCATTATCGGCATCATTTCGACTCTTAGCTTGGTCCCGTTTCTCAGTCTGCTCCCTGTCCTGCGTGTCTGCTTTGGTCTCCTCTACTTTCTCTGCAGACTGCTGTGCACCGGGTGAGTCAGACTCGCCTTCAGGCTGCGGCGCTTCAGGCGGGTTTGAGCTGGTCTGCTGTCCGGCCTCAGGGCAAGACCGAACCACTTGTCCTTCTGCCCCGCCACCGAAGCATTTCATCGTCTCAGAGGTGGCAAACACATTATAACTAAAACCGTCCACTTTGAAGGTGAAAGTCAGGTTTAAATCACCCGTGCTGTCCTTAAGGATCATGAAGACCTGTCTTCTGTGACACACAACGTGTCTTAGTTTTGGCGACTTGGACCCCAGCAGAACTAGTTTAATGGGGGAAACCAGCTGCCTGAAACGCGACAGCTTCATGGCCAACACTTCATTCTTAATGAACGGAGGGAGGCGCGTTTGAAATAGTTACCTTTTTTGCCAGGTTCACCAGCGGGAGAACAGGGGTGAAAGAGTCGCGAATCACGACGCCATTTTCGACAACTTTTTCAACTTTGGCCACGTCATCTAAGAAAATGACAACAGCTTTGTTCATATGCGAAGCAGACTTCACACTTTCAAAACCGACAACCTCTCCAACAGCATAGCTGGCCTCCTCCACTGAACAGCCGACACTCGGCAATATCTTAACCGCATGTCGGCGTGTCAAGCTTCTCCAGCTCCGCACTACTACTGACAACGGGCATAGTACCCGGCTGCCAACCGCACTACCAAACTACACCCCAAAAAATTAACCACCTAACAACAAACTAATCACGACAATAAATACAGAAAAGAAAGAGAAAGCATGGAAATTTTCACTCACACCAAAGCAAAAAACGCGGTCACTCCGTTCACTCACTCGCAGTTCCACTCACTTCCGCTCGAGAGAGAGAGAGAGACTGATACTCGGGTAGTGGCTCAGGTTAAGCAGCCTTTGAGGTGGAGGCTGTGGAAGGAGGGACAGATGTAACAGTAACAACATTATATGACCTTGGCTCCTGTCTCTTCTGTTCTACCAGGGCAGGTTTCCAGCCTTGTTGTGTCTCTATACTGTCAGCCATTTCTGGTTTGAGCCAAAGAGAGTTCTTGCATGTTGGTTGTAGTACTCTCCTTGTCGTTGTTGCAGTTTAAGTAGCCTCTGCTTGACTCTTGTCGGATGCCTCGGTTTGAGCACAGCACTGGGTACTGGCAATGTGCTTCTTAGGACCCGACCCATCAGCATTTCTGCAGGAGAGAGCCCAAGTCCAGTCACAGGAGTGTTCCTTAAAGTCAACAGAGCCAGGTGGGGGTCTGTCTTGGTCTGCTCCGCCTTCTTCCGCATGAGTTTAATGGTCTTTATTGTGCCTTCTGCCATCCCGTTAGACTGTGGATAGCCTGGGCTTGAGAATGTCCATGTTATGCCCCAGTCACATGCAAACTGACTCATCTCAGCACTAGCGAATGGCATGTGGTCACTCACCACTTCCTTCGGAACACCATGTCTGGAAAACAGAGCCTTCAGCTTTGCTATCACTGTGCTTGCTTTTTTGTCTCGCATTTGTTGGACCTCAGGATGTTATCAGAAATAATCTACTGTGAGGAAGAAAGATTTGCCTTGTAGCTCAAAAATGTCCACACCTACTTTGTACCATGGTAGCTCTGGCAGCTCATGGCATTTTAGTGGCTCCTTCTGATTCTTCGGTAGGTGTTGTTGACAGGTGGGGCAGCTTCCACCCATGCTCTATATCAGCCGATATGCCTGGTCAATATAGATACTTGCGTGCCTGTTCTTTGGTCCGTTGTACTCCTTGGCGGGCTATGTGCAGTCTCTGTAGCATGTCTGATCTCAAGTTTTTAGGGATAATGAATCTGTCTCCTGCAGGCCCGTAGCCAGAAACATATTTTTTGGGGGGGGGGGTCGGGCAACACTGCCAAAAGCTACTGGTAAATAAAATTCCCACACTGTATACTATAGCCTAATACCCAACCGTACGGTAAATGTCAACGTATTAATGGCCCATAGATAATCATCAATGCATTAATAAATAAAAGTGGGTCTTACCTTATAAAAGCAGGTCCAATCGTCTTTTTTGTCTGCAAAAGATGTCCAGTACCTCTTCCGGCGTCACCACAGTGTCTCTGTGCTCCGAGAGCAATGTCAGTCCATTAAGCCGTCTTTCTGTCATTGTACTGCGCATTTTGTCCTTGATCCTCCCCAGACGGGAAAAACTTCTCTCGACATGGGCACTGGTGACAGGAAGCGTGGTCAAAACGCGGAGAAGCTTGAAGATGCTTGGAAACAACTCACTGTTACAGGCATTTAATGCCTCAATGGCATTTTGTGGAACTTAAGTTGCATCGTTCCATTTATCCCGCCAGGTGTCAATTTCTGACTTTCCAACTTCCAGATGCGGTGACACTTCATCAGGATACAGGTTGGAGAGCGCTTGAGCTGAGCTGTCATTCAGCATGCTGACCTTAGATGGCAGTAAGGAGCGGAGGTTGGAGATCACATTTCTGTGTTTGCTGAAGCGTTCCTTCATCTGTGATTAATAAAAGTCAAGCATGACTATGAAAAGCTTTTGCCGGTAGTGATTTTCACAGGCCTTCAATGGATCCTCATTGCAGTCCATGCCTCTTCGTGGTCGAAATTCAACCCCATACTTGGCTGCTTGGGAAGAGGTCTTTTGGAAAATCTGCCTGAACTCCATCTCAGAGTTAGCCCTCATCTCATCTACCTGCTTAATAACAGCATCAGCAGCTGAAACGCAACTCACCAAGTCACAATTTTCCTTCTGAAGGAAGGTGGACAGGTGGTAGGTTTTTGCAAGCATCTTCTCACTCACATTCATGGACAGCATGAATTCTGCATTGTCAATTGAATTAAAGAGCTGAGTGGCTTTGACAGATGTGTCTCCTGTGAAGGTTTCACTGATTTTCTGCAGGCTGGATCGCACAGGGTCTAAAATCTCGTTGAATGTAAATATTGCGTTGTGGCGTTCGACCCATCTCGTTTCACACAACTTCGTCAGTCGCGTTTTCTTGCAGTCGGGTAAAACACGTTCCGTCTCGTGTTGCAGACTGGCAGACAACAAAGCCGAATCATTGAAAAAAGTGCAGATTTCCGAGACAATTCCAAAGCAATTTCGCACCATTTGTACAGTGCAGCACTTGTTTAGGACCAAATTCAAACTGTGGCTGGCACAGTGCACATAAACTGCTTGCTTGTGCTTCTCTTTGATTTTAGCTTGGGCACCATTTAAACGGCCACTCATGGCAGATGCGCCATCGTATCCCTGACCACGTAAAAACTGTAAATCAACGCCTGCATTTGTCAACTGACTTTCGATTGAATTGGCGATTGCCTCCCCGGTTAACTTCTCGATATCAACAAAGGACAAAAACTCCTCTCTGATGCTATATTGGCTGTCATGCTGGTTCACGTATCTGACACAGACAGAAAGCTGCTCCCGCCCTGAAACATCTTTCATTTCATCTGCCAACACAGCGAAACACTGCGCGGAGTTTACTTTCTGCACCAGTTTGTTTGTTATCACATCTCCAATTATGCTGATTATTTCATTTTGTACATCAGGACTGCAGTAGCTAGCGTTTGCTGCACATTTACTCAAGTGTTGTAACAGTACTGTGTCGCCAGATGTAGCCCTAAACCTGAGTAAAGCCCTGAAATTTCCGTCACTGTGAGTTGGCTCATTCAATGTCAGTGGTCCTGAATCAATATCACCTCTCAGGGCGAGTTCTTGGCGACCGCAAAAAATCAACGTTGCAATGATGCTTTTGAGTTTTTCTCTGTTTTCTTGGACTCGCTTTTTTTCTCTCAGAATCTAGCCTCAGTGAAATTGCATCCATTTTATTTTGAGAACCATTTGGAAATTGTCCGCTTTCAAACTTGCATCCTTGCGATATGCCTTTTGTGCATGGTCTTTGAACGTCTCTAAAGCATGTTTCCAGTCTGAGAAGTGGGCATTAATTAGCTTGCCAGCTTTTCTGTGCCCTCCCTTGCCCACATGCTCGACTGCAAACGCAACACAGTGCTTACAAAAACAACCGTCGGACCTTGTTGAATATACTAGCCAGCTAAACTGGCCAATCCCATGACGTTGGATACGTAGTTTACCTCCTAGTTTTGTAGGGAACGTTTGTCCGCTATTGGCCGTCCAGTCCAGTGAGTATATTTCTCTTCTCTGTTCGTCTGATATTTTCCCACCAATATAATCCACAAAGTCGTGTGAAAAACGTTTCTGAGGTAGAGGACGGCAGCGGGTCTGCTCACTCTGGCTCCGTTTCCGAGGAGGAGGGCAATGGGTCTGCTAACACTTGCTCCGGGAAATCGGTAACGTTAGTGACCAGATCATCTGTAATGTTCTTGTTTTTTCTTTTTTGAGTCGGGACACGTTGAAACAAAAAAATCACTGATTTTACGAATATTAACTTTACTGCTCTTGCCTGATTTACAGGTAGCTTTCAGCGGCTCCATTGCTTTTGAAAAGCAAACTATAGATCGACCATTTAGCTAGCATAACCAGTGGCAGGTTGCTTAGCTGACTCGTCAGACCCCTGAGCCAATCAAAAGCGTGTGATTTTATTTGTTTTACGAAACAGACCAATAAGATACATCATGTTTGGAAACAAATTAACTGACAGGTTTAACGCCTGTCAGTCACGATAGATGCAGTGTATGAGTAGGCTAGAGGGGCGGTGACAAATAATCAAAACGATAACTAAATAATTATTGGTGCCATTTCAGACGAGCCGTGGGGTTTCGGGGGGGGGTTCAGACACGAAAACCACCTACCTGGCTACGTGCCTGGTCTCCTGTCATCAGGACCCCCCCCCCCATTTACTGCGATTGTGTCTCTGATTGACCAACAGATCTTTAGCTCGGCATCTGTCTGTTTTTTGTGCTTTGGCCACCCTCTCTGGTGAATGTCTAATAGCTTTTGCGAGGTCCGGTCCTCCTCAGTTGCCATCTTAAGCCTCTCATGCATATCTCTTCCCAGAGCCTCAGTTGCTTCCGTGGCATAGACTACCTTTTCATCTGTAGCCATGGACTCCTCTTGTATTTCCACAGCACCAAACGCTCTGGATAAAGTGTCTGCTATTAGCATTTCCTCTCCAGGCATGTACTTGATGTGGAGATCATAATGCTGAAGCTGTAGCAGCATTCGTTGTAGTCTGGCAGGTGCCTGTCCTAATGGCTTTGTGAATATAGCCTCGAGAGGCTTGTGGTCTGACTGCACCACAACATGTGCACCAAACACGTACTGGTGGAATTTTCGTGTCGCAGACACGACCGCAAGCAGTTCTTTTTCAATCTGCGCATAGTTGCGCTCGGCCTGTGTTAGGACTCTGGATGCATATGCCACTGGCTGTCCTCGCTGCAGCAGGCACACACCTAGCCCATCTTTCGATGCATCAGCTTGGAGGACAATCTGCTGTTTTGGGTCAAAGAATTTCAGCACTGGAGCCTCAGTTAGTGCTGTCTTGAGTTTGTTCAGGGAAGCATCGTGTTCATGTGGCTACAGCCACTGCACATCTTTCCTCAGTAGCTGCCGTAAAGGTGCTGTCACTGCTGCTTCATTAGGTATGTACTGGGACAGGTACTTGGTCATACCTAGCAGCCTTTGTAGACCCTTTCTATCTTCTGGTGCTGACATGTGTACAATAGCATCACCTTGTCACTGTCTGACCGTACTCCCTCAGGGTTTATCACGTGTCCCATGTACTTCACCTCCGTCACTTTGTACTGCACTTTGTCTGCATTGAACTTAACATTCATCGCTTTGGCTCTCTGTATTACCTTGTGCAGTATCTCAGCATGTTCCTTCTCATCAGCTGCAGCGATGATCATATCGTCGGCTATCACCTGCACAGTCTCAATAAAGTATGCCACACTATGCCCCACGTACACCAGAAAGTTCTGATACACCATAGCATCCGGACATACTATATACATATGAAGAAAAAAAATGTACCATCACAGTAAAAAAACATGTCAAGTGACCTCGACAAACATTCAACAGAAATTCCAACAGTCATATTTACTTGTCTGTGCTGTTTTTTTCACAAACAGCTAACCAAACGTGACAAAGTCCTTGAAACAAACTGGTTTTCTCACAGTCCTCCCAGAACGAGAAACAGTCTGTAGTGGCTCACTGGT
This sequence comes from Lampris incognitus, assembly GCF_029633865.1. Classification (NCBI taxonomy): domain Eukaryota; kingdom Metazoa; phylum Chordata; class Actinopteri; order Lampriformes; family Lampridae; genus Lampris; species Lampris incognitus. The sequence goes on along the minus strand of NC_079212.1, from coordinate 85,123,344 downwards.
GCCTGTAATCTGAACAGTCCCTGTGTCACCAGAGGCCAGCGGCTCCTCAGCCACAAAGTCCCTCTCTGGCGACCCCTCGTCCAGCAGCGAGGGAGCATGAAGAGGAGGAGCCGGCAGGCTATCTGAAAAACCAGCTGCCACCGGTAGTGTGTATGGTTTCAGTCTATCATAATGGACGACCTGCCCCTGTCCATCAAAGTCCAAAGGGCTGCCAATATGATAGGTGAGTCCAGGTTGCCCCTCAGAGCCCAACACAGGCAGGACCCTGTAGGGCCCCTTCCAGTGGGGAGCAAGTTTCATATGGTCCTCTGTCGGATTATGCAGCCATACCAGATCCCCTTCCGCATACGGCTGGTGACGGACCGTTCCATCACAGTACAACTTCTGCTTCTCGTGAGCGTCAGTGCCACCCTGCCTGGCACCAGCAAAAGCAGTCTCCAGCCTCTCTGCCAGAGAGGCCACAAAGTCAGCATGAGAAAAAGGTAAGTCCGAACGCACCAACTGAGATGGCACCAACACATCCACTGGAACACGAGCCTCCCGTCCGTGAGTTAGATAATACGGAGTGTAGTTGGTGCAGGCATGAACAGATGTGTTATAGGCGAAAGCCACCTATTTCAGATAATCGTCGCACTCACCACCACAGGCGAGCAATGATTTGGCCAGCTGGTCAATGAGGGTGCGATTAAAGCGCTCAACCATTCCGTCCGACTTGGGATTATAAGGTGTAGTGCGTGTTTTCTTAATTCTCAGGAGCTGACACAGTCTTTGAACAATCTCAGCTTCAAATTGCCGGCCCTGATCACTGTGGACCACTTCAGGAACGCCATGCACCAGCACATAGTCTTCAAACAAACACTGTGCTACTGACTGGGCTGTTTGGTTAGGGAGAGTATACAGATTCACAAACTTGGTAAAGTAGTCTTCCACTACTAACACATATCTGTTTCCCTTAGAAGTCACTGGCAGTTCAAGGATGTCAGTTGCCACTCTCTGGAATGGCCGAGTTGCTCGGACGCTCCCCATCGGTGCACGATGCTTAGGCACCGGGGCCTTGTGGGTTTGACATGGGATACACTGCTCACACCACCGTTGAATATCTTTGAACATGAAAGGCCAGTAGCAAGTTTTCCTTGTACGTTCCCACACTCGTTCCACTGAGAAATGTGCCGATCCAGAGCCCCCATGCAGATGCTGCAGCACATCAGGGATAACTGAGGAGGGCATGACAGCCTGACACAGAGCATCTCCGGTGAGGGGAGAGTTGACCGCCCTGCAGAGTAGTCCATTAACAACAGAGAGGCGGGGATATTCAGTCCATAATTTTATAAGCCACCGGGAACTACCTCTCATCCGCCCCTTAGGTGGCTGAGAACCACTCCTCTCTATCCAGTCCAATACCTGCCTAATATCTGGGTCAGCCCGTTGTAGCTCCCTCATTTCTGTTCCATCATGTGAAAGTGCATGCATGAAAGACAAATCCTGCGTCTCACTGCCCCTCTCCACACGCTGTTCCCATGCGTTGAAGTCAGAGGTCTGGGGGTTCCCCGTGGGTGTTTGAAGCAGCTGAGTGTCTGTTTGGGGAACACTTGGCCCTTCCTCCGAGCCTATGACATTCACTTGTTTGGCTGCCGCATGGTGACATTTATCACCCAGGGCGCGGGGTCCTGAGGACGCCGTGAGAGTGCATCAGCATTAGTATGCCGTTGCCCGTACATGTGCTGTATAATCCAGTTATAAGGGTCCAGTTCCAATACCCATCTTGCTCTGCGTCCCGTGGGATCCTTGTCAATAGACATGCCATGCAGGCCCAGCAGAGGCTTGTGATCAGTTACGATGGTAAAGGCAGCTGATCCAATGTAATGTCTGAATTGGCGTATAGCCCACACTACAGCCCACAATTCTCTATCAAATGTAGACCAACGCCGTTCCGGGGAAGTGAGAGATTGGCTAGCGTATGCCACCACTCGCTCTAGTCCATCCCTGTCCTGAGCCAATACAGCTCCAACTACTTCCATAGAGGCACCCGTGTACACTTTAAAGGGGATGTTAAAGTCAGGCATGGTGACAACTGGAGCAGATGAAAGCACCCCTTTCAGGTACTCAAAGGCTGTGTTACACTGAGTTGTCCATTTGAAAGGTGTGTCTTTGCAGGTGAGGTGGTGCAGAGGAGCTGCACGCTGGGCAAAGTCCTTAACAAAGCGTCTGTAGTAAGAGCAAAGGCCCACAAATGCTCTCACTTCGGTTGGATTCTGTGGTGTGGGCCAGGTTCTGACTTTATCTGTGTTTCGAGGGTCGGGCTGTAAGCCGTGGCAAGAAACAACATGTTCCAGGAACACTACATGATCTCGAGCCAGGTGACACTTCTTAGAATTCAGCCTGAGGCCGGCTGCCTGAATCCTGGAGAAAACTTCGCGCAGACTGGAGAGATGGTCCTCAAAGGTGGGGCTGTATATTAGAATGTCATCGAGGTACACCATACACACCTGCCATGGGAGTCCTCTGAGCACCAGCTCCATCATGCACTGGAATGTTGCAGGTGAGTTAGTAAGGCCCATTGGCATCAACCGCCACTGATAGATGTTGTGAAGGCAGTTTTCTCCCTGTCTCCCTCAGCGACCTCGACCTGCCAGTATCCATTAGAGAAGTCCAACGTGCTGAACCACGGGGAGCCCGCCAGTGCATCCAGGGTCTCGTCCACCCTGGGGAGAGGATGAGAGTCTTTCACGGTTATACTGTTCAGGCGACGATAATCAATGCACAACCTCCACTCACCATTCTTCTTCTTTCGAGGACAGCAGGCGAGGCCCAGGGGCTGCAGCTTTCCTCAATTACCCCGTCAGCCAGCAGGGCGGCCACCTGCCTGTCTATTTCCTCTCTCTTTTCTGGTGAAGTCCGGTAGGCGCGCTGCTGTAGAGGAGGATGATCACCGGTCTTGATGTGATGTTGGATAACTACATTTGTCAGTCCTCCTTTTGATGTGCTGAATATCTCCTGATGCTCTGCCAGCAGTGCAGCCAGTTGTGCTTTCTGTTGCTGACTAGCGGGAGACTTCTCCAGTGACACAAAAGGCACATCACTGGATGAAATGGCAGAGACAGTCTCCGTCGGAACCTGTGGGAGTGACACAATTTCGGACTCATCCACAGAGAAAAACTCCCCCAGGTGCACGCCTTCCCTCAGTATAATGTCCTGATTTGTAGGGTTCAACACATGGGCTGTGGTAACCCCGTCTTTCACAGATGTCCCTGTGTGAGCTATGACACACTCACTTTTGCCTTTGAGGTTGGGTGATAAGTATCCCACAAAGTCAGGGAACTGGTCAACGGGCCCAGGTGGGGACACACTCACAGGCACCAGCATCTCGCTGAGGGGGGGGGGGTAGTGTCATGACAGTGGCGATGTAAACATTACAACACTCAGGAATCAGGTCTTTGCCACTCAGAAGTGGAAGTACAGTGTCCCATAGGTGCAGTTTGTCATGGGCATAATCCAGGAGGGCGTGATTTGTGACAAGAAAGTCCAGGCCCAGCAGCGCTGTTTGTGTGGACTCCCTAATGACGTAAAGTCGGGAGGTCTTCGGGAGGTCTTCCCCAGACGCAGTGTGACTGTTATGTTACCCAGTGTGTCAAGCATCTGTCCATTCACTGCCCGCGCAGCAATAAAGTCCGCTGTTAGGGGCCGCTTGTGCAGGGCTGGAACAGACATGCGGAAATTGTCACTGATAAACGACTCGGTTGCTCCTGAATCGACCAATATGTTAATTTCAGTCCCTTAAGTGCTTCCCCTCATGTATGAGGTTCGCTGCTCTGTCTTGTCTGGTGTCATGGCATTACTCGTGGAGGGGATAAACATTCCTCCCTCCAGAGGGCCCATAGGCTCTGTAGCTGGTGTTTGGGCCAAAACATCAGCTACATCTCTTTTCCCGACTGGTTTGCTGAGTCTTCCCTCCTGGAGAAGAGAAAATGCATGCCTTGCCGTCTCTGTGTTTCCTCATTAGAGGGGCTCCTAGCAGGTCTGGGACCCCGCCAACTTGTGGAGTTGGCTTGGTTGTTGCAGGGGGTCCAGTAGTCCTGTTTCTCCCTGGGGCCTCCTTCTGCTCGCCGCTCGTACCAGCCACGGTCAGGTGAACGCCCTCTCTGTTCACCCCATGGGCGAGACTGACAGCCCTGCTCCCCACAAGTACACTGACACTGACCTCCACGTACTGGGTGAGGGGCTTTCCGTTCATCTCTCCAGCGGCTGGATCGCAGTCGGTTGTTTTCCTCTGCCATTTGTTTCATTTCCATCCTCATTTCCCTCATATCCGCAGTAAGTCTGTCCTTAGCTCTGTACAAACCACCCCCATCAGATATGGAGTGCACCATAGCTGCTGCACTGCTTTCAGGGGGAGGCTGGCGTACGTGGGTGTTGACATAGTCCATCTTTAGGGCCTCTCGGGCCATCTCACACCGGCCGGTGATGGTCAGGGCCTCATCCACATCAGTAGCTCCCTGCTCGTGAGATTTAGCTCTCAGCGCCGGGTCGAGTCCAGCCAGAAATTTCTCCTCTTTCTGAGCTATATCACCATAGCCTGGGAATGCATCTTGAACTAGCTTGCGTATTTCTGCTGCATATACTTCCAGACTCTCTCAGGGCCCACAAGGTCGGGGGGCCCTGTTTGGAGCTCTGTTGCCGAGTTTGCGAGCGTCCGTGAACGCACCGGGTCTCGGGACTCCGACGCATTCAGTGACACACTCGTAAAGTTGGCTAATGATAAAAAATACAGTGCAGTACGGGGCCCCTATACATAGATATTAACGGCCCCTATAAAGGCTATAGCCTTTTTTACGACTATTCATGAATGCATCGGAGCTGTGATCCAGCTGTGACTATCACAAGGGCTCATCAAGAAGCTCCGCCCCTTTGTGCTGAGACCCACGCTCCGCCCCTGCTTTGTCCGAAAGCCTCCTGCAATTTCTCCTTTACCTTAGCGTAATCCGCCTGAACGGCAACTGGCAAGCTATCCATAGCAGAAAAGCAGCCTTTGTCCGGCACGTTGGTAAAATCCTCACCGGTTCATAGTCCAGGTCATCGCCAGTGCCTCCAACCAGCGCCTTCACCGCCACTTCGTATTGTCTGGCCCAGCAGGGGAAACTTTGTTTTTCCTCCCCGGAAAATGGCGGCGGGAGTTCAAGCCTCATGTGGCTGGCGAACGGCTTTTCTCCACGTCGCTCTCTGTCGTTATAGTCCAGCGGATCCTCGTATTGCCACTTGTTGCTCCTCAAGTGTCTCAGAAGACAGCAGCAAGACGAGTGAAGTCTTGGTGCACACACCGCGCCGGGTTTCCCACACGACGAAGCTCCGCCGCTGCTAGCTGAGGCTAACTGAGAAGCTAACTGACTCTCCGAACCTTTCTTTTCGGTAATTTAAACGTCTTTCTTTTGCGGGACTTTGACACAAGCATCCCACCGCTGCAACCAATGTAACCGAGGGTTTGTAGTTGTCGCCTGTACGGTATGAAACTATAAAATAACAAATACGGAGGCTCCACTTTCACACGAGGACCACTTTATTTGGATTCTTCCCCAACCGTCCACGCCACGGCAACCACACTGCGTACAGCACTTCCGCTCTCTCTTCAGCATTCAAAATAAGAGCTCAAGGCATATACTGTGGCAAGTTTATAACAGGAACTTAAAATCACTAACAGGCAAGTCCAGAAAAATAGGTTACATTGTTCTTGTTGTCGTCGTCGTTGTTGTTGTTATAGTTGTTGTTGTTATTGTTCATGTTGTCGTTGTTATTGTTGTTGTTGAAAGGACAGCTTTAAGGCTCGTGTTGTGATGCCGCATAAGACTTGTAGAGTTGAAAAGTTCATTTGACATTTTGGAAAACAGATCCAAACAGAGGTTTAGCAAAATATCACAATTAGTCTTGATGTTTTTATGCTGCAGTAAAAACATCATAAAGGGAAACCTTAATAAACGTGCCAGAGATGTTTAAAACGTCTATATCCAGCGCTGTCTTGTTGAAATAACCTTTTACCACTAGATGGCGATGTAGTAGAATAAATGGTAGCACTAATGTTTGCAGGGCACTGCGTCAGTCCAATGGGCGTCATGGCTGGTAAATATTTGACTTTACTTACTCGTCTTGCTGAGTTTTCAGCTTCCTGAGGAGTGCCTTCCACGGCCTCTTGTGAGGTGAGTCGTCTAATCACGGACCCATGACGTCCATCCATGGTCCTGGCTTGGCCCGAATATCTCTTTTAAAAAAAGATTTATTGAACATTGTTTCCTCTGTCCTATTAAGAAATAAATAAATAAAATAAGAATTGGAAGAAAAAAGCCATATAAAAGCGGCTCTTGCGTCATCCACTGCGTTGGTGTCATGTGAGAAACCTGCGTATGCACACCAGGGCTTGGCCGTCGTGTTATTCAAACTGCAATACAGAATAGGTCATTCAAGTAGATTCGTGCCATCAGTGGGTTGTTTGTTTATGATCTAGCCGTAAAAATAAAGTCTGACTATGTGGAAATCTACTGCCCAGGGTTTGTTTTGGCATATTGATATATGCTAGACAACACAAGATGGAAAGTTCCAGACAGTGCCCAAGAATTACCATAACTAGAGTAGAGGTGGAAATCTTGTGCCATCCTCTTGTTGCCCCAGGCAAGGGACTCACATGCCAGTGAATAGGGAAGGGCCTGTTGGTATAATTACCCTGCCTTTGTAGTAGGGGTGGCTTATTGCTTTTGTCCAGTTCTCAAATTAAACCATATTTGAAGAATCAGTTCCTAATAATACATGTCCTCTGGAATGTATGTATTTACACATTATTAGAGGGCATGATTACTCGAGATCACTCATTGTGTTGCTTTCAGGCTTGCTTTCCTGCTATAGATGGCCTTTACCTCATCCAGGGTCGAAGGGCAGGATGTTGTGTTGCTGTAAAGGCCCCTGAGGCAAATTTGTCATTTGTGATATTGGGCTATACAAATAAAACTGACTTGACTTGACTTTGGCCATCTTAATATTCCAGCTGGGTATCTGATGACTGCTAGAGCATATGTGTTGATGGCTTGGATTTTATTCTTCCCATTGAGCTGGCTCCTCGGGATCTGCCTCACTCTCTGGAGGTATTTGGCTGTAGTTGACCTCCTTGCTCCCTCCTCCTGGTTTCTATTTGCCTATCGAATAGCCAGGTACTTGTAACTGTCCGGTATGTCTGTTATGTTTGAATTATCTGGTAATACAACCTGTCTGTGCTCACCACTAGTCCTCTTTTTGCCACCATTCAGCAAAGCTTGTCCAGTCTGAATGACATACCGATGATGTTGTTGTAGATCCTGGTGAGGCGGCTCAGCGAGTCAATGTCTCACTCATTCCGGGCATACAGGTTGATGTCCATGTATGGTGGATGATGGTAACTCCACTTGTGAACCTGTATCCATATCCACTCTTTGTGATGATCTGACTGAGGGGGTTCAGGCCTATGCAGAACAGCAGCGGGGATAGTGCATCACCTTGGTATATGCCACATTTGATGGTTACCTGTGTGATTGTCTTTGAGTTGGCATCTAGTGTTGTCTTCCACTGCTGCATTGTGTCCTTGATGAAGGCTATTAGTGTCCTGTTGGCTTTGTATAGTGCCAGTAACCAGGTGTGGGGCACTGAATCGTAGGCTTTCTTGTAGTCAATCCAGGCTGTGCTCAGGTTGGTCTGTCTGGTCTTAGAGTCTTGGGTGACTGCTCTATTAACCAGTAGCTGATGCTTTGACCCTCTGGTGTTGATCCCAGTTCCTTTCTGAGTTTTGCTCATGTATTGACTCGTGTGCCCTTCCAGCTTAGCTGTTATGATGCCTGACAGGATCTTCCTTGTTGAGGAGAGGCAGGTTATCGGCCAATAGTTTGAGGGTGTTGTACTCTTGTGGGAATCTTTCACAATCAATATTGTTCTCCCCTGTGTTAGCCAGTCAGGGTGAGACCCTGATATTAGCAGTTGGTTCATCTGTGTCACCAGGCATTCATGGAGTGCCATTAGGTTCTTCAACCAGTAGGCATGAGCCATGTCAGGGCCTGATGCAGTCTAGCTCTTGATGTTGAGACCCGTCGTTGGATTTTTTAAATTTATATTGATCCCCATAGGGAAATTACACTGCATTTAACCCATCCTACCTGTGTAGCTAGGAGCAGTGGGCAGCCACCGTGCAACACCAGGGGACCAACTCCAGTTCGTCTTACCATGCCTCGGTCAAGGGCACAGACAGGAGTACTAACCCTAATATGCATGCCTTTTTTGGATGTCAGCTACTGTGATAATAACTGGTTCTTGTTCAGGGATATCACTGTGATCTGCTCTTAGGTCCACCAGCCACTGGGCATTGATATTATATGATGCCTTCTTTTCCCATATATTTTTATTTTGTTTATTTTGAACGTTAAATTTTTTTTAAATGTATAATAAAAGAAAACGAAAGAGAAAAAAAATCAAAACAAGCAAGCAATATCATCATCAAACATTTGTTTTAAATCTCAGCAGTTGGAAAAGGAGTAGGCAGAAGTTAAAAAACCTTTTCTAGTCTTACCCCCTTTTTCTATTTTAGTATTTCAACAGTGAACTGTGTAATTTAAATGAAAACTCAATCATCTCCCACCAGTGACCATGACGTCTATATAGTAAACCACACAAAGATCCTTCATTCAACACAACAAGAACAAAGCAAGTGCAGAGCAACACCAAATCAACTCAAGAACAACTCACACAAGATGTCCCAGCTCCATCCCATATCTCTTCAACATATTATTTTTAAAGTAACTTTTAAATGTGATTATCTATTCACATGTTTTCATTTCATCACTGCAGTTGTTCCATATCTTGACACCTTTGGTTGTGACACAATGATATTTTGCATTTGTCCTTACTGGGTTTTGTATAAACGTACATATTCCTCTCAGGTCATAATGACTTTCCCTCAGCTGGAACAACCCCTGGATACTGCTGGGTAATTCATGATTCAACACTTTGTACATGATTTGAGTGGTTTTAAAGTCCACCAGATCTTTGAATTTTAGTGTTTTTAGTTTGATAAAGAGTTGGTTTGTTGGTTCTCTGCAGTTGCCTCCGTTTACTATCCTTATGGCTCTTTTTGAATAATAAAGATTGAATCGGTTTTATATGTGTTCCTCCACACTTCCACACAGTAGGTGATGTATGGAAGTATGAGGGAACAGTACAAGGTGTAAAGTGAAGCTAGATTTAGAAGATCTTTGACTTTGAATAGTATTGCAATTCATTTGGTTAATTTGGCCTTGGTATAATTTATATGTGGTTTCCATACATCCTTCCAGTATGACTCAGTCTCTGCTCTGGGTGGGTCTGATGTTGTTCCCTTGTTACCCTTCAGCTGGGAGTACACTCTGGAATTGTTCTTTGAGGAACAGGCCATTTACGCTTTTGGCTTCTACTTCTCTAGTGTATCTCTTCAGCCTGGTAGTCAGAGATGTGAGCCTTTGTCTGGCAGTTTCCAGGGCCTCACTTATGGACCTCTTGCTGTACTTCTTCACCTCTGTTAACTGGCTAACATCGCTCTGTGCTGCTTTGATCTTGGCTTCCAGCCTTCTCGTCCATGGAGGGTACTGTTGTGAGCTGTGTTCTTAATATTTTACCCAAGCATCTCCAGGATTGCAGTTGCATATATTGGTCTCTGTTATGGTGGCAGTTAAGATGTTGCTTAAGGCTGTGTTCACATCTGCAAGCAGGCTTTGTGATGGTACTTTGTCACTGAGCCGTGGAAGCCCAGCCCGGGGGTGACTCTCTTCAGTCTGGCCATGATTCTCATTTCAACCTCAGTAGCTTCAGCTGTCATGGCTGCTAGGGTTGTTTCAGCTGGTTGAGTCTGTCCTCATGTATCTCCTGCCTACTGGGCAGGATTCAATTCACCCTACAATTCAGGGTGCTGAGTTGTATAGTCATCCTGTCGGAGCCTCTCCATCTCAAGTTGTGAGAGTAGCTTCCTTCTGTTGAGGTTCGAGCATTGAGCCACTAGCTGCTTCTGGGTCAGTGTGGAAGTAGGTCTCCTACTGGTGCACAGTTCCCACATTCACTGCATATAGCCCCTCTCCTGGGGTCTGCTGTGTAGCATTCCATCAGTTCCAGGTCCTTGACCCTTGTCTATGGTCATCTTGTTCCAGTAGCCCATTTCTCATCAAGTTGTCCTAGTTCCCCAACATCTGACGTGGACCTTGTTATCCCGGACAAAATCTGAGCCAGTACAACTCTATTCGTGTTATTCTCACTCATGTCTGAGGTAGTTCGGTTGTATAGCATTAGGAGTCTAGGCCACGGACTCTTACTGGAGACTTGTCCCAACTATATAATGCCAACAGGACACTAATACCCTTCATCAAGAACTCAATGTGGCACTGGAAAACAACACTAGAGGCCAACTCAAAAGACAAAAGACACAGGTAACCATCAAATGTAGCATACTATATCAAGGTGACGCACTGTCCGCGCTGCTGTTCTGCACAGGCCTGAATCCCCTCATTCAGATCATCAAAAAGAGTGGATATGGATACAGGTTCAGAAGTGGAGTTACCATCAGTCACCTCCTAATGCATGACATCAAGCTGTATGCCAGGAATGAGCGAGACATTGACTCACTGATCCATCTCACCAGGATCTACAGCGACGACATCGGGATGTCAATCGGACTGGACAAGTGCGGTCGAATGGTGGAAAAAAGAGGAAAAGTGGTGAGCACTGAAGGGGTTGAGTTACCAGATGGCAGGATAACAGACATACAGGACAGATACAAGTACCCGGGTACCTGACTACCACAGGCAAATGGAAACCATGAGGAGCCAGCAAGGAGGTCAGCCAAAGCCAAATACCTCCGGAGAGTGAGGCAGGTTCTGAGGAGCCAGCTCAGTGGGAAGAATAGGATCCAATCCATCAACACATACAGACCTTTTTCTGCTTAATTTCTTTGCCTAAATTGACTCCACTAATGGTAGGCATTTCATGGAGTAGTTCCCTAACAACAAAAGCAATTATCCAGTTCTCCCCGTGTCTGTGTGGGTTTCCGCAGGGTGCTCCGGTTTCCTCCCACAGTCCAAAGGTATGTAGGTCAGGTGAATCGGCCGTACTAAAATTTCTCTAGGTGTGAATGTGTGTGTGTTTGTGTGTGTGTGTGTCGGCCCTGTGATGGCCTGGCGGCCTGTCCAGGATGTCTCCCCGCTTGCCGGCCAATGACTGCTGGGATAAGCTCCAGCATCTGAGAGCAGGATGAGCGGCTTGGATAATGGATGGATGATGGATGTTTAGAAATGTTAGGAAATCTGCCAGTCGTAGAAATCATCAGTTGATTTTAGTGTAATGAGTCAAAGTTATTTGAAAGATGCAGTCATTTTGAAAATGAGCTTTAAGGCATTGAATAAGCCATCAGAATGTCGTTTTACGTTAGATGGATAACTGACATCCAATGTGCTGTTGGTGAAGTGAAGACCCTGCACAAAAGCTGTAAATATTGATAGTTGGGGTCCCAAACACAAAGACAGCCCACCTTCACATCTGGAACCTAGTGGACAAGCCTGTGGAGGTCACATTCAAAGATGTCTCTTGAAGGAATGATGCTCTAGCATGTGATGACTCAGCCAGCGTGTGATCAGTGCTAAAATAAGTACACGTGTCTGTGGCCTTTTGGTTTACTACGTCCTTCACCGCTAACATTTCACAGACATTAATCAGAGGAAGACGGGGGGGGGCAGACTAGTAAAGGCGATAGAGAACATTTTACACAAACAAATGATGCGGCCTTCAGACTTCTACATATACCCCATCCATTCAGCATATTCAGCTTTATCTTTTCCCTGCTGGCCTGGAGAAGGAAGACATAATATCCAAACACCTTTCATCATCTTTCTTCACCACCTCTACTTATCTGTTATTCATTCATGGAAAATCCAATTTCAAAAATCTTTATTAGGGGCGTCCGGGTAGCGTGGCGGTCTATTCTGTTGCCTACCAACACGAGGATCGCCGGTTCGAATCCCTGTGTTACCTCCGGCTTGGTCAGGCGTCCCTACAGACACAATTGGCCATGTCTGTGGGTGGGAAGCCGGACTTGGGTATGTGTCCTGGTCACTGCACTAGCGCCTCCTCTGGTCGGTCGGGGCATCTGTTCGGAGGGGGAACTTGGGGGGAATAGCGTGATCCTCCCATGCGCTACGCCCCCCTGGTGAAACTCCTCAGTCAGGTGAAAAGAAGCGGCTAGTGACTCCACATGTATGGGAGGAGGCATGTGGTAGTCTGCAGCCCTCCCCGGATCGGCAAAGGGGGTGGAGCAGCGACTGGAATGGCTCGGAAGAGTGGGGTAATTGGCCAAATACAATTGAGGAGAGAAAGTGGGAAAATTGAAAAAAAAATGTATTAGTTTTAGCACGCGCGTGCACACACACACATGTATACATATATTACATTTTTATTTTACTACTTTATTAATCCCCGTGGGGAAATTCTTCCTCTGCATTTAACCCATGCTAGCTGTGTAGCTAGCAGCAGTGGGCAGCTGCCGTGCAGCACCCGGGGACCAACTCCAGTTGGTCTCGCCATGCCTCGGTCAGGGGCACAGACAGGAGTATTAACCCTAACACGCATGTCTTTTTGATGGTGGGGGAAACCGGAAGACCTGGAGAAAACCCACCATAGACACAGGGAGAACATGCAAACTCCCCCAAGGTTGGACAACCCCGGGGTTCCAACCTAGGACCTTCTTGCTGTGAGGCAACAGCGCTAACCACTGCACCCAAGGAATATATGCCATGTATGTGTGTGTGTGTGTGTGTGTGTGTGTGTGTATGTATGTATGTATGTATGTATATATATATATATGTATATATATTTATATATATATTTGGCCAAATAAAGATGATTCTGGTTGTGAAACGAGACCAAGACTGAAACAACGGTATACCATAAAATGTTAACACAAGGTTATGCACAGGGTTATGCAGTCAGTTGACGTTTATTTCAACGACACTGGTTCCAATAAAAAGTTGATACTCGGAGCAATGGTTCAAACGCTGCTATATTTTATTTTTATTTCATTTTTGCTTTTTTTTGCAGTGAAAAGAGCACTTTGCTCAGTATTGCCATCATAATTCACACAGTAATCAAACAATAAATTCATTTCCATATCAAGAATCTGCACACTGACAAGGTAAGAACCAAACGTTAAGATTATATACAAAATGTACATCCGATCAACTTGATACACAACCCATCAGACACGGTCTGAAATGACCAATATATCTCCCTGATTACTGCACACAGATTGTATACAAACTTAATGCAACTTACTCTGAAATCTTAAAAAATATTGTACATTTCTCAACAATCCCAAAAGGGATGATTTTCATAAAGATTTCCAACATTTCATCATTTGAAAATAGCTTAGATTATTTTGACAGTGCATAAACAAACAGTCCTCTCAATGACGCGGTAAACATCTCTATTGCTGTATATGTATATGTATATAAATATATATATATATTACATATCTGATTCTGGAGGTTTCTTAAGAGATGGAAAGTGCTTTTTAGTCTTGTAGCATTGAATGTATAGAAAGATACCGTTGGCGGTGAAGGAGTCCATATTCCCTTTTCTCCGGCCAGGAAAATGTGCATCTCTCTTGTTAGTTGTGCGACAGTGTGTGCTCGGAGAATCACGTGGGGTAAGGAATGAGAAAGGAGGGAGGAACAGGCTCTCGAATTTTGGTCTTCAGACAATCACTGGAAGTGACGAGGGGGTAAACAACAAGGTAAGTGTCAGCAGTCCGAGTTCGACGATCGTGACAGCAGTTGATGAGGGTGGTTTCACAATTTCCAGTCTGTTTCAGGAGTCACCACCCATAGCTGTGTCCTCATCCCTACACTTATTCTTCTTTCCCGGTCCTCTTCAATCACGGAAGTCAGACATGGCATGGTTCCCCCGAACAACAGTCCGTCACACAAAGGCCAGAGTCTGCAGCTGGCTCGGCCCGTATGGAAAGCAGGGAGGTTCCCCAAAGGCAGATGCCCATGTTAAGCGGCGCTTCTTTGGGTTGGCCCTCACTGCTCAAGGGTCTATGCGGAAGGCCAGCAGCTTGTCAGAGTGCTGATTGTTGAGGGTTCGCAGGTCAGGCAGACGCAGTAGTAGCTTAGGGAAGAGGGTGCTGTCATCGGGACAACGGCGGGTGACAAGGGAGCGAAGTGCTTGAATCAGATTCTCCTGCAGTCGCTCCACTGCCATGACCTCCACTATACCAGAGCGATCTGAGGAGCCACACGAAGGACAAGGAGAAGACACTGAGGTTAGGGCTGAGTGAACTGTACAGTGTGTGTGTGTGTGTGTGTGTGTCTGTCTGTGTGTATGTCTGTCTGTGTGTGCGCGCATCTTACCAGCAGAAACCAGCACCACAGCCATGAAAAGGGCCATCTCATCAGGTTCCAGACCTAGAGATCCGAGCTTCTCACTGAAGTCAAACATGGAGTCCAGTAAGGAGGCCATGCCAAGAGCCCGCAATGATGCCAGCGAATACGTCTGTCCATTGAGGAAGGTCACAGTCCTCTCCCGGGGGTCAAACAATGAGCAAAATCTCACCATCAGAACCTAAAGGGAAGAACCAGGTCAGATTAGCATCAGTAAAGTCCTCAGGGGAAGGAGAGAAGAAGCACAGAAATAAACATATGCCCATCCTGTCCAGTACCACATGTTGTATTTCTAAATTTGCCCGCCGCTGGACATACCTGGAACGTCCCGGACTTGAGCAGCATGACCTGGTCATGCTGACTCAGACTCTGGAAGCCAGGAATACTCTTGGCAAATTCCACCACCTCTTTGACAGCAGGGGTGAAGCACTGGGAGAAAGACTCCCACACCTCTTGACTGGAACGACTGGCAGGAGCCACGGGACAGGCATTTAGAGGACATGCCTAGGGATTAATTGAAATAAGGAAAAGAAGGGAGGAAGGGTCAGGATGTTCTTATTCATAGTTGTATTGTTCCATAGTTATTTCTGGCATCTGCATGGTTATTCCTACTTTAAGTTTAGGATCAACGATTTTTAGCTACAACTACAGACTAGCTTACCCCTAAGTATATGCATTTATTTTAAATATGTATTGATATTGACAGCTAACACACATTCACAGACGAAAAATGAAACTCACCAGCACTTTGGCTCCTCCGTTCAACTTCCAAGGACAGGAATTTTGGTTCTGGGAATCACTGGGTGCAAAGCTGCTGCTGTTGGTGTGGTAGGACTGAGAAGATGATCTGCCACTGACAGGGCAACGACTCTGGTCAGAAGATGAGATGTGGGTGTACTTTGCATTGTCGACGTTGGTGCTCGTAGGGCTGTTGTTGTTAGAGGCGACAGGGCAATGTGAGGGGACATAATAGCCAGATGGCACGTTTGAATGGCACCATCGAGTGGGGCTAGGATGGGTTTGCGCCTGAAGCTGAGATGACCCGTGCGATAAGGCAGAATCTTGAGCTGCACTGTTGAGGAAAGATGAAGAGCCATTGTTCTTATTGTTGTTGGCAGCCATCTTGAGTGGTTTCTCCTCAACATGCACAAAGGTATTCTGGTAGGACTGTGATATGACGCCAGCTGCTTCATTTGACTGGTTCTCCGAACTGCAGGAGTCCTCGGGAGGAGACGAAGCCTCAGCCTCCATGCATCCTGATTCATTGAGGCTGTTCATGTAGCTCTGCATCTCATCCAACAGCCTCTGCTTCTCCCGTTTAGGAATACGCCCAAAACGCACAGCTAGGGAGAAACCAACCAGGAGAGAAGATGCCGTGTTAGGCTTTGTTGCAAGCATCAATATTACAACCCATCCCTTACTGGCAAGCCTTGATTTTAATAAGACAAGATAACCTTTATTCACCCCCGAAGGAAAATTCAGGAACTGTGAACTGGATACATGAACTGCACCAGGGGTGAGGTATTTTATGCAGTCTACACCTTCAAGGCGTTTGACAGTTGAGGATGGAATGATTTGCTAGGGCTTTTTTCTCATTATGACCACCGCACTTGACATTCTCTGACTCCATATAGTGTGCAAACATATGAATTATTATCCTCCAAAGGCCTTTTTAATCCATCTGGCTTTACCATCTCCTATTGTGATGACTGGAGTTAGCGCAGCTAAACCGCTTTCCTCATCTGACACCTTCATCCTCTTCTCCCTCTTCCCAATCACCCCCACCCCCCTGCTCTTGCAACTTCACCTCTTTTTGCAAACCCTATTTATAGCAATCTGTTACTGTATGCTAAACCCCCTCCCCCCAGAGTCTCTGCCTTCCCCTGTCTTTGGTTGGAGCTCTCACTCTCTCCTGTCGGTGGAAGTAGGTCACTGGGTCAGTGAGCAGTGGCTGTGATGTCATTAGCCCAGTGACAGATTGAGAGAGTCACAGAGGGTTGGTAAGGTGAGACAGATAGAAGAGGTGGATGAGGTGGGGGGACCAAAGACAAAGGGTTGAAAGTAACAAAAAAATAAAATAAAATAGGATGATTAACGTAGGAAGTGAACGGTGCCGGTCAATTAGCAGGAGTGGAAAACATAAATTGAGGTTGTGGGTTACACACTCTTCATCTGATCTAGCTGTATTTTTTAAATTTGTGATCAGAAGACGATATGTCACATAGTAATAAGGAGTATATATGTGGTGATTTTTGAGACAAATAAATAAAAAATCTGCTGTATTCGCTAGTCTTTTGCCTCTGCTGCATTCTGCCTTTTTTTGGGGTCAACTAAAAATGTTTGCCCCAGATAAGCAGATGATTTATTATCACCTAGTGTGGTCAACTCCCTAGCGAGATAGGACCTGCTGGGAAACAATGCTGTGCATTGACTTTCTTTAACTACATCTTCAGCTGTGTTCTTGTGATGAACTGGCTAGAACTGCATTATGGAACAACGCTTAGAAAATGACTGTCACTGTCGGCCGGCGCTGTAAAAAAATAATAGGTACTAAAGCCCATTAAGTTGAACAAATGGGGTATTTAACGGCTTTGTGGCCCACTTTCCCGAAATAAACCATATTTGTCACAGTTTTCCTCATGATTGATGACTACTGGGACTCCTGAGCTCCTCCTGTTATAAATCATGCAGCAGGGCAAGGAGAGAGCGAGACAAAAGGGAACAAGAGACACAGATAGGAGGAGGTGGAGAGTAAAGGGATGAGGACGCTGGAGCCAGATAACGGATGGTTTGTGATGGGGGGCGAGATAAACCTCTGGCCCTTTCAACAACAAGTTTCTTAGCAAAGAGGATTTATAATAACTGAGGCCTCACGTGGTCAAAATCAGCTTCAACAGCTGATTCTGAGATATTACCTGCATACGTCGTGAAATAAGAGCTATACATCACAACATTATACATGATGGGGATGCGGGTCTAATCCAAATTGATGACTACACATGACCAGCCCCATGCCCTCTGTTCTGCTGTGAGATTAGAAATGAAATCACATGGCTGAAACCCATATTTCCTCTCTGCATTGAGACATGGCTGGAGGTTAATTTCAGTTTTCCCTGGCTGGGTTCGCAGTGGTTCTGCCATGATAAAAAAAAGACATTTCTTCTCACCATCTCTGGACATGCCCACAGAGAGACACTTCTTGAAGCGGCAGTGCTGGCAGCGATTTCGGTTCATGCGCATGATCAGACAGTTCTCGTTCTTCACACACATCTTGTAGTGGATATTCTGCTGGATACTGCGCCTGAAGAAGCCCTGTGGTGAGAAAAATGGACACGGTAAGATGTGACGTGTTCATGCTTTCATGCACGCATGCCAAGCAGTAGAAGAGTGTCCCAGCACAACAGAGGAATGAATGCCTCACCTTGCAACCTTCACAGGCGTGCACACCATAATGGAACCCGGATGCGATGTCGCCACACACCTTGCACAGGAGCACCATGCCGCCGGTCTCTACGTGAAGCACACATCCATTGTCAGAGACACATAAAACAGTGAACTACAGGCAGACGAATACAGAACAAGAAGGAAGGCAGTGAATGCTCTACTTACTGGTGAATGAGCCCGTAAATCCACAAGGTCTTTTGGCCGCTATGGGGTGGTGGTAGGTGGCAGGTGACATTCCTGTAATTTGGGCACTCGATGCCTTGTTCACTTCGGGGAACTGGAAGACCATTTTGGGCGGTGGCGGACTTCCGCCTCCTTGCTCGCCTCTCTGTTTCTGGGAACCGATCTCTTGAAAGGAGACACCCTCTGGGGACGAGGGCTGAGAGTGGGAGGACGGTGACTGGGTTTGGTAGCCGCTGGAGGGGCTGCCAGGACTGGGGCTGGCACTGCCAGTTGAGCCTGCGTACAGGATAACGCTACCTGCAGGCCAGAAGAGGAAGATGGGTTTAGTTCAGTGTTCTAGATCTGTGAGGAAATTCAAATTGAGCCTATTTTAATTCTGCCGGTCTGCTTGGCTTTCCCAACATGCACACATGCTCACGCCCAAAAGTATAACAATGTTTATGCAAGTTGTTAGATTTCACTCCAAAATGACCGCCAGTGTTTAAACTCTATATTCTGTCAAGATACATACCCAGTTGAGATATGAATGCATTACATATATGTTAGTATGTCTGTTATGAAACTGACACCATGTTAGTATGTCTGTTATGAAACTAACTGACACCAGAACTAAAATTGTAACTACTATAATACCATTTTTAAACAATTTAAACTTCAGAGAGACGTGGTCGAACTTGAATAGCGAAATTGAAAAGGGAAAATATGACCTGGAAAACACATATTGCTAATCTAACAAACGTAACAAGGCCTATAAAACGTGACATGTAAAAAAGAACTGAAAATAAATACTGAAACAGTCCCAAACAACGACCGGGACTTAAAAACTACTACAACGACCGTAGGCGGTCATTTTGACCGCCACGGTTTTTAAACTCTATATTGTGTCAAGATAAATACCCAGTTGATATATTAATGCATTACATATGTTAGTATGTCTGTTAAGAAACTAACTGACACCAAAATTAACATTTTAACCACTTTAATAATATTTTTCAAACAATTTAAAATGGCCGCTGTCCAACGCCTGTAAATACTGCAGCGCCTCGGTGGTAGTCATGGTGCGTCTGTAACCAGACATGTTGGACACACTCACACATCAACTTTAGACCATTTCTCTCCACTGGAGGGCGCTAGTGTGTTCCTAGGACAGAGCAACGAACTTCACGAAGGAAATGACGCCACCAACACACGTCATAAATACTTACATGACGCGCACCATCACGCGCAAATTACGAGACGGTCATTTTATAACCTTTTTTGTGCAGTTGAGCTAAAACTAATTTTAAATGCAAATATATGTAATTTTAGGAGAATTCAGGGAGCGGCAGGTCAGTATCCCCCCCTCCCCACAAAGTTAGTAAACTTTGAAAATCCAAAACGGTCATAATGACTGTCTTGGTCGTTCTGAAATACTTGTGTTGTACGTTTTGAAAACCCGGCCTCCAGCTAATCTTGCGGTGTGGCCCACAACACAGCTGTGGCTGACTGCTTCCAGGTTGCCAGGCACTTATCTCTTTAAAACAAAGCTTTCTGTTTAGTTGTCAGTAAGTAAAGCCTCATTTCAATACTTAATTATGGAAGGTGACCCAAAATGGGTCAAAAGGCCTTAGGGTCTATCCATCTAAAGGGGTTTGTGTACATCAGGGCTTAACATTGGGTTGAACATCGTGTTGTGCGTGGGGGTGAACAAAATGATTGTTTTTGTTTCCACATTAATGGGCGTTATAAGGGTAAAGTCACGCCTTGTCATGTTTTATGAGGGCAAATAGTTTATTTTGGGGGGGGTTGTACAGCCCAGTGGTAATCATGGCAGGGTTATAACCCCTCACCCCGACATTAAACTGCATTTATACCAGTGTCACGTAGGTGCCTCACATGCCCTGAGCCTTCAGCCGGGCATAAAACTCTAACCATCTAACCACCAGCACCTATTATGAGATTAAATTACAGATATCATCGGATTATTATCAGATTATAAAGTAGTGTGTGTGGACGGGCGTAGGTAACGAGTGAAACAGTGTTGGTCTGAACGAGTATTCACACGGTTAACAGGCGGTACACGCAGCGTCACGTGTGACTCTGTAAAGAGCCTCAGAGTTGGTTCCGGTTCCCGGTTTACACTCTGTAAAGAGCCTCCGAGTTGGTTCCGGTTCCCGGTGTACGCTCTGTAAAGAGCCTCCGAGTTGGTTCCGGTTCCCGGTGTACACTCTGTAAAGAGCCTCCGAGTTGGTTCCGGTTCCCGGTGTACACTCTGTAAAGAGCCTCAGAGTTGGTTCCGGTTCCCGGTTCCCTATGTACACTCTGTAAAGAGCCTCCGAGTTGGTTCCGGTTCCCGGTTTACACTCTGTAAAGAGCCTCGGAGTTGGTTTCGGTTTCCGGTTTCCACTCTGTAAAGAGCCTCAGAGTTGGTTCCGGTTTCCTACTTGAACGCTTCACGGATCTATTCGCGTTCGTTCCGGTTTGCCCCCGCAACACGTTACAGATCAGCTGTGCGGGTCTGCGGGCTTCCTGCCGGAGCCCTTCATGACTCGCGCCCATGTGTTTTGGGGAGTCGTGTTCTCTCCGTGAGATGAGCCGCTTCCCGTCACGTGGCCGCGGCTCCGTCTGCGCGCCCTTCAAATATGGAGCGTGACTGCTCTCGCCCCCCCCCCCCCCCCCGCTGGCCGCGCACCCGCCACCTGACCACGAGCTCACATGGACGCCTGAGAGCCCCGCCCCGCCCACAAGGCCGCTGCGCAGTCCCGTGTGCGTGGCGGCGGCGGCTGCGCAACAACAAGCGGAGGACAGATCACGTTGGGGGAGCGGAGGCGCTGTGCCGCACAGCTGCAGAGTGCAGAGCCGGCGGATCCCCGCTGCGCAGAGCTGCGCAGAGCTGCGTAAGCTGCTGCGCAGTCACGTTGCCAGTCGACCGTGTTCTCTCGGTGACACATTTATTTATGTACTTAGGACTGAAGTCAGCCAATATGGGCTACACACTTCTCCACACGAAACCTCGGGTGAGACTGGTATGCTGTGTCGGTCTTTGTCAGCCCAACTGCATCTAGCAGGTTACCTTTTATGCCCCGTACTGTCTAATAATGCATTTTAGTACAGCCTGTAAAAATATTATCAGACTATTTGTCACGTTTCTTTTTTTTGCGTTTTTTTATTTGCACGTTATTGCACACAGGTCAAAACAATGTTATTTCAACTTGAATGAAAATACTGTCTGAAATAACACACGTATCCTTGAGTTGTTTAGAAAGTCTGTGCACGTTTTCTCACAAGGACCTTGACCAATCAGTTAGAAAGCCTCCCTCTGCTCCCTGCTCCTTCCCTCTCCTTGAGACAACACGTGCTGCATCCCCGCTTAGCTTTTAAAGTGTCTCCTTAATTCCTCAGTTGTCACGTGTCAGCGCCAACTGCGAAAAGTGCTCCGGGCTGGAGGGTTTGTGTGTGAAAAGCATGTCCTGAACCTGACAGGTCAGCTTTAAATCCAGCACATGTGTGTGCGGCCAGGGGCTTAAGGTCACGGTGCGATGCGACACCTGAAGAGGACAGGGTATGTCAGTGTCATATGAAGCACACAGCCCCCTCTACGTGTCCCTAATGCAACCCTCCATACATTCCTGCTGAAGCTCCTCCGTCTCTGCACCCTGTCCAGGAATGTCAGGTGGTTGGAGGGCGGACCGTGCACATAGGAAACCATATCTTGGCCACGCTCCAGTGCAGACTACAACATGTGACAGAGACACACAAAACCATAAAAACTACAATATGTACAAAACAAGCCGTGGCCCTTCCCTTCCAGACTATCTCAGGTGTCCCAGCCATGGGGAACACATGGCAGGCAAGTGATTCATACACAACTTACTCATCTCAATGGCGCGAGGGGTACGCCCCCTTATGAAGTACACTCATTCCACTCTTCTTCCTGTCATGTGAGCGTTTATAACTGTGCATGGGCTGTGGCTTTGCAGCACGTGACGCCGTCGCCCCCATGTCACGAGGTTTCTAATGAGGCCATGAACAAAAGTGGACATGTTTCTTCCGAGGTTCTTTGTGGGCAGCAGTTGACTCATGTGTCCAGCTTATTGACCCATCAAATAACTATAGTTTGAAGAATAATCAACGGGGTTGTGTGAATCCATTGACAACCGCAGTGTTTAAGAGGTTCTGTTGTTTCAGAGTAGTGGAGCTCCCACATGTCAACTCACCACCGTTGCTCTAATCCCAAATCCACATTGTTGGACCAAATCTGGAGATGACTTTTCAATAAACTGGCACAGAGTTGCTTGGGGCATTGTATAGTACACTTAAAATGTCGTCTTTAATGATGAGAAAAAGCTCCACGTATCCAAACCTGTATTTCCAACAAGAGCTGGGGAGGCTGGTTACCTCTCTCCCGAGGTGAAAGTACTATTCTTTGACCAAATCGGGCACTGTCTATGTGGCTTTTTTATTCTGCATTGCCGTCAGAAGACGTTTCCAGACTGAGAAGCAGGCTTGCTGTGAGATGAGAGCTCCTGGCCCTTGCTAACGTGAATGACACCAGCAACACATGGTTTCTGGGAGGTGCAAGAAGCATTATCTCTCCAAGTGTCAGGAATTACAGGAATGTCAGAAGAATTCTGCACATTTGGGGCAACAGCTTTGCTATGCGTAGTGAAAAACACATGTGTCTGTGGTTCTGGGTCAGAAGGTGAGCTGCAGAGTAGCACGGACGGGGATGCTCATGGCGGTTAGGCCCCGTACCTCGTCAGTCTTCCAGAGGTTATGCGGTGCACATGGGGGAACTGATAATGCAGCCTTGACTCAAGCCCTTTCTGCTGCTGAGCCATAGTCTGAGGCTTTACTTAAGGAAAACACTGGCTGATAACAGCCAACAAGATTTTTTAAAAATGTCCACTCTTGTGACCGGACGTTGATAACAGAGCGCCTCACAGTATTAACCAGAAGACCTATAGGGCCAAAAACATCAAACAAACGATGCATAGAGAGTGATCCCTTTTGTTATGTTTGATGAATTGAAATGTTGTGTGTTCACTGGCAGAAGAGTTGAACGTTATTATAGATACAACACAACTGCCGCAGCTGCATACAAAACCAGCAGGCCGCGGCGCCGCTAGGATTCATCCATGTTGTCAAGCTGTATAGAAGCAGACCAGTTCAGGGTTACCAGTCTCAAGGCAACATGACAACCCGTCACTTCACTGAGTCCGCCAGAGTTTACACTGCGGAAGCCTCCTGTGGACCGCAGCAGGGAGGGGCGGGGAGGAGAGGGGCGGGGCTCCGGCGGCCCCGAAGCCCTCTGACCCACTGACCAGGCAGCCCGCACACGTTCCGTCGAGCCGAGCGGAATAACCGGGAGGGGGCGGGGCGCCGGGAATCACGCGCGGCACGTGGACCGCGGAGGCTGTGCATGTGCCGCACTTCCGTCGGTCCACCACCGGACACGCACGTCACACACTACTCCACGCTGAACACACGACACCACGTGACTATTCTAGACACGTTCTGCGGGGACGGCGTCGTGTACGCGGCGCAGCTCATCATGACAGCGCAGTTTCAACACAACACAACGCCGAGCCGGAACCAACAACAGCCTCGGCAGCGTCCGACTGATGAAGAGGGAGGACTGCTGTAAATAACACGACATGGGGACGTTTCCGCTGCATTTGGGTTTTCTCCGGCAGGACTAGTCAGTCGGACGAGGCGACCAAAACTTAACGTCGCCATGGCGACGCAGAGAAGTGGATTGATAGAAACCCAAGACGTGTTAGCTGAAGCTCAGCAATTGCAGGCAAACACTGCAGCAAGCCGACTAGTTTCTCCTGTAACGTGTATCGGCACCCCGCACCTGCCAACAGGCCAACTTCCGTGCAACGTGCAAGGTGTTTATATTAGCCAGTACACAACGGTGCTAGCTAGTAGTGTTGCATCAGCCTCGCTTATCTTCAGCTCCTTATTTGCACTTTGCAACCCGCTATTTTCAGTAGCATGATAAAAGTTTTAGTAGTTGATATAAAGGTAAACAAGACAACATGCTGGTGATACGACGATACGCGCCAAAGCGAAAGCCAGTCAGCTTCCGGTGCTATCATTAACTTCCAGTACCAAGTTTAGACCAGGGTTCAGATGAGCTGCGTGATCGCCGCAAAGGCTGACCTTCAGCTTGTTGCCAGAACGCTCCATAGTTGGCACCGCTCAGTTGCGCTGGCTATGGTCTAGCGAGTATGGTTGCACACGCACACGCCCCGCTGCACGTGTGAGAAACAAATGAACCGCAGTGTGAACCGGTCAGTGTCAGAAGGGCTGACCTCTGAACCCACCACACTTTCCCCTATCGTACGGACTGCTTTTAACGGGCGCACGTGGGCAGGCGAAGCCACGGAGGTCTGCAGTACCGACGAAACGCCCCGCGGTTCGGCAGAAAAGGGTTTTCGTCTACGACGAATCTTATCTCTAGAGAAAGACGGAGACCGCGGGTGCACTGAGCAGTGTGTGTTGGATGGAGGGCGCTGTAGGTGGTGCTTCATGTGAGTTTGTTTACATGTACGGGGTGGGAAGTCTTCCGTCAACATGACACACCACCATCACACACCACCATCACACAACAACATCACACAACACCATCACACAACAACATCACACACCACCATCACACAACACCATCAGCCACGGTATGCAGACACCCACCCAGAGGCTCGTCTCTAGACCAGTATTGTGCCGGTGTAGCCCTCTGTCAGTCACCATTACTCCTACTGACTTGTTTTAAACACAACCAGCCTACACAAATCAATACATGATGTACTGGCATGTGTCCGTGTTTGACAGAGACAGACGGACAGAAGTGTAGAGCAGCCAGGAGGCACTAGTTGCAGCCTGCGGTGGTCAGACAGCGTCAGAGCTGAAATCCTACAGCAGCTCTCGGAGACGCCGAGACGCGGTACGCATGTTGGCCACCGCTGTATGAAAACCACATGGAAGTCGACACATCACAACTGACAACTGGAGGAGCGTTACCTAGCCGACATCACACGCTCGTGACCAAGCCGACATCACACGCTCGTTACCTAGCCGACATCACACGCTCGTTACCTAGCCGAGACATCACACGCTCGTTACTTAGCCGAGACATCACACGCTCGTTACATAGCCGACATCACACGCTCGTGACCAAGCCGACATCACACGCTCGTTACCAAGCCGACATCACACGCTCGTTACCTAGCCGAGACATCACACGCTCGTTACCTAGCCGACATCACACGCTCGTTACCTAGCCGAGACATCACACGCTCGTTACCTAGCCGACATCACACGCTCGTTACCTAGCCGAGACATCACACGCTCGTTACCAGTTGAACGGCATCAATGCATTTCACACAACCACTGCAAGTGTAAATGTTCACACGGCCACCAAAGCCTCCACAAAAATCCACATTTCCGGGAGAATTTCACAAGTCGCCCAGTAATCCCCGCAAGACAACTGGTGCAGGCACACCAAGCGCACTTACCGGGACTGTTCTCCATGTTCCCGCTTGTGTTCGGCTGCGCTGGCTGGTATTTACTGCTGGACTGGTGTCCACGGCGTGTTGACGAGGAGTTGGGGGGATGTGGGTGGAAGTGTCATAAGGTGCCCAAGCACAGAGACTGTACCCCGCTGACCAGAGCGGCGCTACGGCGCAGGATATGGGGGGTCAGACAAACACAGATCTAGAGAAATGTGCGCAAAAAAGATCGAATCGGTTCGAAATCCTCTCCGGGATGCGTCTCGTGGACAGGTTGATCCGGACTCCGGGATGCGTCTCGTGGACAGGTTGATCCGGACTCCGGGATGCGTCTCGTGGACAGGTTGATCGGACTCCGGGATGCGTCTCGTGGACAGGTTGATCCGGACTCCGGGATGCGTCTCGTGGACAGGTTGATCCGGACTCTGCTCGGCGTCTCCAGGCTGCGGGTCCGTTATCCCCGTCGCGTACCAAGCAGTGTGTGGAATGTTGCAAACACGCTGCGCGATGCTGCTCGTGCTCACTTCAGCGTAAACAAAGCCGGAGGTGTGAGCGTGCGCATAGTTTAAACACCCGCAGCACACGCCCAGAGATAACCCGCACGCGAAGATAACCCGCACGCGGAGATAACCCGCACGTTTTCAGCTGGCGCAGAAATGTGACTGCTTTTTTTGTGTCCTCGATTCTGTTTTGTCCCGTCAACCTCTGTTGTTTTGTATACCGGATCTCCCTCTCTCTCCCCCTCTGTTTCTCTCCCTCTCTCCCCCTGTTTCTCTCTCTCTCTCTCTCTCTCTCTCTCTCTCTCTCTCTCTCTCTCTCTCTCTCTCTCTCTCTCTCTCTCTCTCTCCCCTCTGTTTCTCTCCCTCTCTCTCCCCTCTGTTTCTCTCTCTCCCTCTCTGTCTCTCTCTCTCTCTCTCTCTCTCTCTCTCTCTCTCTCTCTCCCCTGTTTCTCTCTCTCTCCCCCTCTGTTTCTCTTTCTCTCTCCCTCTCTCTCTCCCCCTCTCTGTCTCCCCCCCTCTCTGTTTCTCTCTCTCTCTCCCCCTCTGTCTCTCTCCCCCTCTCTGTTTCTCTCTCTCTCTCTCTTCCCCTCTCTGTCTCTCTCCCCCTCTGTTTCTCTCTCTGTCTCTCACCCTCTTTTTCTCTCTCTCCCTCTCTATGTTTCTCTCTCTCTCTGTCTCTCCCCCTGTTTCTCTCTCTCTCTCTCTCTCTCTCTCTCTCTCTCTCTCTCTCTCTCTCTCTCTCTCTCTCTCTCTCTCCCCTCTGTTTCTCTCTCTCTCTACGTCTCTCCCCCTCTGTCTCTCCCCCTCTCTGTTTCCCTCTCTCTCTGTCTCTCCCCCTCTCTGTTTCTCTCTCTGTCTCTCCCCCTCTGTCACACTCTCTCTATGTCTGTCCCCCTCTCTGTTTCTCTCTCTCTCTCTCTCTCTCTCTCTCTCTCTCTCTCTCTCTCTCTCTCTCTCTCTCTCTCTCTCTCTCTCTCTTTCCCCCCCTCTATGGTTCTCTCTCCCCCTCTTATGTTTCTCTCTCTCTCTCTGTCTCTCCCCTCTATGTTTCTCTCTCTTTCTCTTAATTCGCTTCAGTTCACTTCAGCAGGGCTTTACGGGCATGGCCATATTCAGTTACAGTGTTGCCGCCGCACAAGGTGCAACAACACAGCGCAGTACACGACGTTACAGCACGCACGCCATCATAACACATCGCTGTACTGCTAAAAACTACAAAAAGAGTCAACCTCTCTCTCTCTCCCCCCCTCTCTCTCCCTCTCTCTCTGTCCCCGCCCCCTCTCCCTCTCCCTCTGTCTCCCCCACCCCCCTCTCCCTCTACCGCTCTCTCTCCCCCCCCTCTCTCTGTCTCCCCCACCCCCCCCCTCTCCCTCTACCGCTCTCTCTCTCTCTCTCTGTCTCCCCCACCCCCCTCTCTCTCCCTCTACCGCTCTCTCTCTCTCGACATTGGAACGCTGGTAAATCTCCGCTGCATGTGCGCGCGCCATGTGAGCCGTTAGCGCGCTGGCCCACTGACACACATTTTATGCAAATACGCGAGGCTGGAGGGAGGAAGAGTGCGCACGTGCGGAAAGGGCGGAGCTCACCGTGACACCCCCCCCCCACACACACACACACACAGCCTGCCCCCTCCACGCCGTCACGTTCCGTCCTGCGGGACCAGAGAATCCTGTTAGCGGGACGCCAACACACGCAGCGCCACAGGAACGAGCTGGGTGCGAGGGAATGTGGGTCAGTCGTGAGTTAGTGTGTTGTTGTGCTGCCCTAGAATGGCGGGGCGCCCTCAACCAGAAGGCACCCCAAAGTCCTCACTTCAAGTTACTGGCAGGCTCGAATGTAGGTCATGTCACTGCAGCCCCGGGCCGTTCGTGGCGCTGTTTCGATACGTGAGCTGAATGAAACCACTGTGTGTTGGTCCGCAGTCACCCTGCCCGGCCGAGACTACCCCGCTCAGCCGACCCCGCTCAGACTACCCCGCTCAGCCGACCCCGCTCAGACTACCCCGCTCAGCCGACCCCGCTCAGACGACCCCGCTCAGCCGACCCAGCTCAGACTACCCCGCTCAGACGAGCTACTCCTGTTCACACCAAACGGTTCTGTATTTAGTCGCCCAGCCACCGCGTTCTGGAATTAAAGGTAGGCCTCGTCAGGTTGCTTGCAATGGTGAGATATGAAAATAAAACGACCTCGAATTTGGGCGGAAAAAACAGCGGATTAGTATTTGTAGACAGCGCCGCTCCGTGGCCAAAAGTAGCTATTGCGCGATTTAAAGGACCATTCCAGTTATTGTCGCTGTGTCTTATTTGTTAGGACGGAATCAGGATCAGGAACACGAAATGCCGTTTCCCCCAGCACACAGCGCTGCAACACAACGACAGCAACACACTCCAAAACTACAAGAACACACAAATCCAAACCAACACACATACCCAAACTAAACACACACATCCAAACTAACAAACATACCCAAACCAACACACATATCCAAACTAAACACACACATCCAAACCAACACACATACCCAAACCAACACACATATCCAAACCAACACACATACCCAAACCAACAAACATACCCAAACCAACACACATATCCAAACCAACAAACATATCCAAACCAACACACATACCCAAACCAACACACATATCCAAACAAACAAACATATCCAAACCAACACACATATCCAAACCAACACACATTTCCAAACCAACACATGTCCAAACTAAACACACATATCCAAACCAACACACATACCCAAACCAACACACATATCCAAACCAACAAACATATCCAAACCAACACACATATCCAAACCAACACACATATCCAAACCAACACGTCCAAACTAAACACACACATCCAAACTAACAAACATACCCAAACCAACACACATATCCAAACTAAACACACACATCCAAACCAACACACATACCCAAACCAACACACATATCCAAACCAACACACATACCCAAACCAACAAACATACCCAAACCAACACACATATCCAAACTAAACACACACATCCAAACCAACACACATACCCAAACCAACACACATATCCAAACCAACACACATACCCAAACCAACAAACATACCCAAACCAACACACATACCCAAACCAACAAACATATCCAAACCAACACACATATCCAAACCAACACACATATCCAAACCAACACGTCCAAACTAAACACACACATCCAAACCAACACACATATCCAAACCAACACATGTCCAAACTAAACACACACATCCAAACCAACACACATATCCGAACCAACACACATACCCAAACCAACACACACATCCAAACCAACACACATATCCAAACCAACACACATACCCAAACCAACACACATATCCAAACCAACACACATACCCAAACCAACACACATACCCAAACCAACACACATATCCAAACCAACACACGTCCAAACTAAACACACACATCCAAACCAACACACATACACAAACCAACACACCACCAAACTAAACACACATATCCAAACCAACACACATATCCAAACCAACACGTCCAAACTAAACACACACATCCAAACTAACAAACATACCCAAACCAACACACATATCCAAACTAAACACACACATCCAAACCAACACACATACCCAAACCAACACACATATCCAAACCAACACACATACCCAAACCAACAAACATACCCAAACCAACACACATATCCAAACCAACAAACATATCCAAACCAACACACATACCCAAACCAACACACATATCCAAACAAACAAACATATCCAAACCAACACACATATCCAAACCAACACACATTTCCAAACCATCACATGTCCAAACTAAACACACATATCCAAACCAACACACATACCCAAACCAACACACATATCCAAACCAACAAACATATCCAAACCAACACACATATCCAAACCAACACACATATCCAAACCAACACGTCCAAACTAAACACACACATCCAAACCAACACACATATCCAAACCAACACATGTCCAAACTAAACACACACATCCAAACCAACACACATATCCGAACCAACACACATACCCAAACCAACACACACATCCAAACCAACACACATATCCAAACTAAACACACATATCCAAACCAACACACATACCCAAACCAACACGTCCAAACTAAACACACACATCCAAACTAACAAACATACCCAAACCAACACACATATCCAAACTAAACACACACATCCAAACCAACACACATACCCAAACCAACACACATATCCAAACCAACACACATACCCAAACCAACAAACATACCCAAACCAACACACATATCCAAACTAAACACACACATCCAAACCAACACACATACCCAAACCAACACACATATCCAAACCAACACACATACCCAAACCAACAAACATACCCAAACCAACACACATACCCAAACCAACAAACATATCCAAACCAACACACATATCCAAACCAACACACATATCCAAACCAACACGTCCAAACTAAACACACACATCCAAACCAACACACATATCCAAACCAACACATGTCCAAACTAAACACACACATCCAAACCAACACACATATCCGAACCAACACACATACCCAAACCAACACACACATCCAAACCAACACACATATCCAAACCAACACACATACCCAAACCAACACACATATCCAAACCAACACACGTCCAAACTAAACACACACATCCAAACCAACACACATACCCAAACCAACACACATACCCAAACCAACACACATACCCAAACCAACACACATATCCAAACCAACACACGTCCAAACTAAACACACACATCCAAACCAACACACATACACAAACCAACACACCACCAAACTAAACACACATATCCAAACCAACACACATATCCAAACCAACACGTCCAAACTAAACACACACATCCAAACTAACAAACATACCCAAACCAACACACATATCCAAACTAAACACACACATCCAAACCAACACACATACCCAAACCAACACACATATCCAAACCAACACACATACCCAAACCAACAAACATACCCAAACCAACACACATATCCAAACCAACAAACATATCCAAACCAACACACATACCCAAACCAACACACATATCCAAACAAACAAACATATCCAAACCAACACACATATCCAAACCAACACACATTTCCAAACCATCACATGTCCAAACTAAACACACATATCCAAACCAACACACATACCCAAACCAACACACATATCCAAACCAACAAACATATCCAAACCAACACACATATCCAAACCAACACACATATCCAAACCAACACGTCCAAACTAAACACACACATCCAAACCAACACACATATCCAAACCAACACATGTCCAAACTAAACACACACATCCAAACCAACACACATATCCGAACCAACACACATACCCAAACCAACACACACATCCAAACCAACACACATATCCAAACCAACACACATACCCAAACCAACACACATATCCAAACCAACACACGTCCAAACTAAACACACACATCCAAACCAACACACATACACAAACCAACACACCACCAAACTAAACACACATATCCAAACCAACACACATACCCAAACCAACACACATATCCAAACCAACAAACATATCCAAACCAACACACATATCCAAACCAACACACATATCCAAACCAACACGTCCAAACTAAACACACACATCCAAACCAACACACATATCCAAACCAACACATGTCCAAACTAAACACACACATCCAAACCAACACACATATCCAAACCAACACACATACCCAAACCAACACACATATCCAAACCAACACACGTCCAAACTAAACACACACATCCAAACCAACACACATACCCAAACCAACACACATACCCAAACCAACACACGTCCAAACTAAACACATACATCCAAACCAACACACATACACAAACCAACACACCACCAAACTAAACACACACATCCAAACCAACACACGTCCAAACTACACAAAAAAATCACTGTCCAAGGGAACGAACGCCAGCCAGGATGACTGTCAGAACCGCTGGTCTACATGGGCTAGCAATTAGCTTAGCCCGCCCTGTCAGACCCCCCTCGGCGTTTCCTCCTCGGGCGCAGCTCCAGGCAGGGGCCGTGGTCCCCAGGCCCACCGGACGAAGCAGACCGAGCTCTCCCAGCCGATCCAGCACCAGCTGTCCCAGCCAGACACCCTCAACACACCTCCCCGCACTCCTCACGACGACGTCAGAAACACCACAGTCAACGCCAGGCGAGGCCGCCGCCAGACCGCCCTCGGTGTTATCGGAACTTCCGGTCTGCATGGGCTAGCAGTTAGCTTAGCCGGCCCCGCTCTCCCAGCCATAGTAGTAGTAGTTAGAATATTATTGTTATATAATTCTGTGGATTGTTATAGGACATTACGTACCTGTCTCATCGTTGAGGTTTTTGGTGATGAGCCCAGACACTCCACTTCACAACAGTGTCGGTAGGGCATACTAATGTAGTGGTTATAGGGATACATAATTCCCCTTATTGAGCTAGTAGGAACGTTTGTTTACAGCTGCTGTTTTCTCGGTTCGGGTTTACAGTGATACACTTCCGCTGCGCGGGTTTTTGTTGTTTTAATGGTGGAAGGAATAAATGGTGCACGTTGTGTAGCCGAAAGAGAAAGTTGTCACGACTCCTGCTTGAGCTCCTCTACACTGGTGACCCCGACGTTTGTCTCTTGGTAGTTATCAGAGACAACCTTTCGAACGAACATGGTTGACGAAATCAGCGCGGTTTCTCTCAAATTGCCAGAGTTCTGGGAGTCATCGGCAACGACATGGTTCGTCCAGGCGGAAGCGCAGTTTGGTATCCGCAAAATAACGGATGATGCTACTAAATACTACTACGTGGTATCGGCGCTCGGGTGTTCGACTGCAACTAGAGTGGTGAGTCTCCTTACAAATCCTCCGGCGGCAGACAAATACAAGGGGCTCAAAGATCACCTCTTGAAGATTTTTGAACTTTCCGACGCCGAGGGCCCACCGTCTCTTTTCTCTGCAAGGCTTGGGTGACAGCAAGCCATCCGAGCTCATGGACACAATGCTGAATCTGCTGGGACCGGCGCACACACCTGATTTCCTCTTTGTCCAACTGTTTCTGCGACAACTGCCTGCTCAAGTGCTGTTCAGCTGGGATTTTGTCACCGCCGACGTGGCATTTCCCCTCCTCGGTGCAGATTTCCTTTGTGCTCATGGGCTGCTGGTGGACGTCAGGAATCGACGCCTGATTGACGCCGTCACCTTCGCTTCACACGCGTGTACACTCAGCGATACAGGCTCCGTCAGGCTGTCCAGCATGCTCTCCAACGAGGACGTGTTTCTCCATCTTCTCTCTGAGTTCCCTGACCTCACTCAGCCCACATTCTCGTCATCTACGACCAAACATGGGGTTGAGCGCCACATCGTAACCACTGGCCCACCGGTGCACGCCCGAGTTTGGCGCCTCGACCCGACCAACCTCTCTGTCGCCAAGGCGGAGTTTGAGAACATGGAGCGCCTCGGCATCATCCGCCGCTCCAGCAGCCCGTGGGCTTCACCCCTCCATATCGTGCCTAAGCCTGGCGGTGGGTGGCGTCCATGTGGTGACTACCGTCGGCTCAATGACGCAACAACACCGGACCGCTACTCGGTCCCTCACATCCAACATTTCTCCGCCCACCTGGCTGGGAAAGTGATCTTTTTCAAGGTGGACCTCGTCCGTTGATACCACCAGGTGCCCGTCCATCCCGCTGATGTCCCCAAAACGGCTGTGACAACTCCGTTCGGACTGTTTGAGTTCCTGCGCATGCCGTTTGGGCTCAAGAACGCCGCGCAATCCTTCCAACGCCTCATGGACTCAGTGTTGCGGGACCTGCATTTCCTCTTTGTGTACCTGGATGACATCCTGGTCGCTAGCGTCTCCGTGTCCGAGCGCTTGTCCCACCTCAGAGCCCTTTTCGAGAGGCTCAGCCTGCACGGGTTGATAGTTAACCCGGCGAAATGCCAGTTTGGTCTGAGCACCATCGACTTGCTGGGCCACCGGGTCACCAAGGTCGGGGCGGCCCCCCTTCCATCTAAGGTGGAGGCCGTCGCAGACTTTCCACGCCCACACACGGCCCAGTCCCTCCGGGAGTTCATTGGCATGGTGTCCTTCTACCACCGGTTCATCCCCCGGGCTGCCGCTCTCCTCCGCCCCCTATATGAGGCCCTGAAGGCCACAGCCCCCAAACACGCCGTGGACTGGTCTGCGGGGAGAGACGAGGCTTTTAAGGATGTGAAGGCCGCCCTGGTTGACGCGGCGATGCTGGCACACCCTGTGTCTGGAGCGCCCATCGCCATCACGACAGATGCTTCGGACTACACTGTCGGCGCAGTTTACGAGCAGTGGGTGAGCGGCGCGTGGCAGCCGCTTGCCTTCTTCAGCCGGCAGTTGAACCTGAGAGAGCGCAAATACAGCACCTTTGTATTGTATTTTTAAATCACGTCAGGACACAGCGCTGTCGCTCGACACAACCTCTCCGTGGCATTCTTTATTTAGACTGACACAGCATCAAAGGCAGACCCGATCAAACAACCCAGAGCCCGCAGGCATCACCAATCGATCCCAGCACAATAGAACAGCACCAAATCAAATGCAGCACTGTCGATGTGTGCAGACATAACATCCCCCCCCCCGGCAGGATTTCAAACATGAAAGGTTAACACAAAGTCCTCTAGGTGGCCAGGGCATAAACGTGTGCGAACAGGTCGCGGGGCGGCCTGAGGCTGGGCAGGCCGAGGTGGGGAGGGAGATGGCAGGGGAAGCTGAGGCCCAGAAATGTCTGGGGCCCGTGTAGGAGCTGCATGAAGCCCCGGGGCGTCTCGCCATGCTGAGGGAATGGCTATGGTTGTGTCACCAGCTGTGTGTGGCGGAGCTGTCACCTTCCGTAGACGACTGGAGTGCCACCGAGTGCCATCGCTGAGGAGGTAAGTGGCTGGGCCCAGCTGACGGGTGACTTGGAGAGGAGAGGACCAGTATGAAGCCATTTTATTGTCCCTGTGGGGCCTGCGGACCCTGACCCAGTCTGACACATTGATGTCTGGCACCCTGGTTCGTTTTGACTGGTCAAACCGTTGCTTCATCCGCGTCTGCTGACGAGTGACTGAGGCTCTGACCCCAGAGGGAGGTGCCTGAGGTGTGGAGGGGCGGAGCCTGTCAAGGGGCATGCACAGTTCCCGGCCTAGCGTGAGAGAGGCTGGGGAGACGCCTGTGGTCGAGTGCTGTGTGGCCCGATAGTGCAGCAGAGTGTGACGGATGGCCTGCGTGAAAGAGCACCCTTGGGCCATGTGTGCTCTGAGGCCGTTCTTCAGTGACTGGTGAAAACGTTCAACGCCGCCATTGGCCTGGGGGTGGTAGTACGCAGTGCGTATATGACGGATGCCCTTGCTTTCGAGATAAGCAGTGAACTCAGCAGAGACCAGCTGAGGGCCGTTGTCAGTGGTGATGGCCTTTGGGAGGCCCCAGCGAGAGAAAAGAGAGTCCAGGAAGTCGATGATGATCTGTGAGGTCACAGTGCCGGAAGTGGTGAGTTCAGGCCATTTTGAGTGTAGATCGTAGGCGACCACCATGAAGCGTTGGTGGTGGGGAACTCCATGGATCTCACCACAAATGTCCAACTGCAGGTGTTCCCAGGGCTGAGAGGGCCAGGCGAGAGGTTGCAGGGGTGGGGGAGCCTGGTGGCCAGTCTTGCCACTCACAAGGCAGGCAGAACAGTCCTTCACCAGAGCCTCAATATCTCTGTCTATCCCCGGCCACCACACCAGGTCTCGGCAGCGCTGTTTCAGTTTCACAATGCCCAGGTGACCTTCATGCGCCGTATTCAAAACACGTGCACGGAGAGCAGCTGGGACCACTGTGCAAAACCCACGTGCCACGCAGGTGTCGTTCCAGCAGGAGAGCTCCTGTCTGACTCGGGCGAACGCAGCCAGCTCCTCCGGGACCTTGTGAGGCCAGCCGTTCTGGATGTAGGTGCGGAGCTGGGAGAGGACAGGGTCCTGTTCGGAGGCTGCCCTCAGCTCCTGCAGAGAGACAGTGGCCTGGAAGGGTGTGTGTAGCATTTGGACAATGTCCTTTTCCACACAGTCAGTGTCCGTCTGTGGAGCTGGGGTGGAGACAGAGCGAGAGAGCAGGTCGGCGACAACATTGTCTCTGCCTGGGGTGAACTGCAGGCTGAAGTTGTACTGGCGGAGGCGGTCAGACCAGCGGTGCAGCCTCAGGGGTTTGTGGCCTGTCCCAGATGTGGACAGTAGCGCTGTCAGGGCCTGGTGATCTGTCCTGAGGGTGAAGGAGCGGCCATAGAGGTAGAGGTGCCACCTTTCACAAGCCCAGATACAGGCTAACGCCTCACGCTCACCCACGGAGTACCGCTGCTCGGTCAGGTTGAGGGCACGGGAGGCAAAGGCAATGGGCTTCTCCACACCGTTCTGGGTTTGAGACAGCACAGCCCCTATCGCTGTGGCTGATGCGACCCAGCCGGGGAAGATCGACAGACGTTGGCAAAGTGATTGTGCTTACCGCAGCTACGGCATGTCTGGCCACGGGCAGGGCAGTTCTGAGCCCTTGAAACATGAGACCGAGACCCACAGTTACCACAGGACTGTTGAGGGCGGGGCCGAGAACGCCGTTCGTTGCAGTTGCAAGACGTCCCCAGTGGAGTCGGCGCCCGCCTCGCTCTGGTTGGCTTGCGTCCCGAGGGGCAGCCGTGAGTAGAGGGAGGAGTCGTTGGCAGCTTGACTGGAGGTGGCCACTTGCTGTGTATTTAGCACAGCAGCACACTCAGCTGCTCCCTCAACCTGTAGTGCGATGGTAATTGCTCTGGACAGCAGCAGATCGTCTTTTTCCAGCAGGAGAGTCTCACGCACCTTTGCGTTGTTGGTGTGTTCGATTAGCTGGTCGCGAACCATCTCGTCCTGAAGCGCGCGAAACTTGCATGAGCTAGCTAGCCCTCGCAAATTAGCTACGTACTGCCGCACAGACTCACCAGGCAGTTGGTGTCGCTGACGGAATATAAATCGCCGAAGGAGGGCACTCTGTGGAGCAGCGAAATGGGTGCTCATAAGTCCCACAGCTTCGGCAAAGCTTGTGACGTTCCCCAGAGTCCCGAGCACACGATGACCCTCTGCTCCCAAGCAGTGTAGCAACAGAGCCGTCTTCCTAGCCTGGCTCACGTCGTCGAGCCCTGAGGCGATGATGTAATTTTCAAAACTATGTAGCCAGCGAGTCCATGGTACCGGAGGCTCGCCAGGTAATGCCAGGAAGGGGGCAGGTGGTGGGAGAGAGATATCAGCCATCCTCGTCGCCAATATTGTATTTTTAAATCACTTCAGGACACAGCGCTGTCGCTCGACACAACCTCTCCGTGGCATTCTTTATTTAGACTGACACAGCATCAAAGGCAGACCCGATCAAACAACCCAGAGCCCGCAGGCATCACCAATCGATCCCAGCACAATAGAACAGCACCAAATCAAATGCAGCACTGTCGATGTGTGCAGACATAACACTTTGATCGTGAGCTGCTTGGACTTTCCTCGCTGTTAGGCACTTTCGTTTCCTACTGGTGGGCCGTCAGTTCACGGCTTTCGTCGATCACAAACCGCTGGTGTTCGCGATGGCCAAGGTGGCAGAGCTGTGGTCAGCCCGCCAGCAGCGACAGTTGGCCTACATCTCAGAGTTTACCACCGACGTGAGGCATGTCGCTGGGAAGTCCAACCCGGTCGCCGACTGTCTCTCCCGGGCCATCGCTGGGGCCGCCCATTTGGGACTCGACTACAGCCAGATGGCGGCTGACCAGGCCGCCGACCCAGGAGTGCAGGCATGCAGGACCGCCGTCACAGGGCTGCAGTTGGAGGATGTGGCTTTCGACGACGCCGGCGCCACGCTCCTGTGCGATGTCTCTACGGGTCAGCCCCGCCCCGTCGTTCCGACTGCTTGGAGGCGCGGGTCTTCTACGCAGTCCATGGGCTGTCTCACCCTGGCAGAAAGCCTTCACAGAGGTTGGTGGCGGCAAAGTTTGTCTGGCATGGACTCAAAAAGGATGTGAGGGACTGGGCTGACACCTGTGTGGAGTGCCAACGCTCCAAAGTGCTCCAGCACGTCAAAGCGCCCCTGATACCTTTCACGGTACCTGAGAGGAGGTTCGACCACGTGAATGTGGACCTGGTAGGCCCCCTACCCCCCTCCCGTGGTTTCACATACCTGCTCACCATGGTCGACAGGACCACGCGATGGCCAGAGGCCGTCCCGCTTTCGTCCACGACAGCGCCTGAGGTTGCCCGAGCGTTCATCGGAACCTGGGTCGCCCGCTTTGGCACCCCATCTGACCTCTCCTCGGACAGAGGGCCGCAATTCACGTCAGCGCTCTGGGAGGAGATCGCCGCGGGTTTAGGGGTGAGGCTCCATCGCACCACAGCGTATCACACTCAAGCTAATGGATTGGTCGAGAGGTTCCATCGCTCGATGAAGGCCGCATTGCGGGCTACCCTCAAGGATGACCACTGGGTCGACAAACTGCTTTGGGTCATGCTTGGGCTCAGGACGGCCCCCAAGGAGGACCTCCAGTCCCACTGGTCTACGGACAGCCACTTCGGGTCCCGGGGGATTTCCTTCCCACCGCCACAGCTCCCTGGTCCGCCAGCTGCCAAAGGACTGCGCTGCAGGAGGAAGCCAGGGCTTTTGCACCGGTCCCCACTTCTCAGCATGGCGGCTCTCAGTCCTATGTCCCCACGGAGCTGCGGTTGGTGGAGTATGTTTACATCCGTCACGACGCGCATCGCGGTCCCCTGCAGCCACCCTACGACGGCCCATTTCGGGTACGGGACACTGGAGATAAGCACTTTGTGGTGGAGGTTGGCAGCAGGCTGGAGCGGGTTTCTGTGGACCGCCTCAAGCCTGCTCACCTGGACTTAGACCACCCTGCTGGTCTGGCCCTGCCCCCACGGCGGGGGCGCCCCCGGCCCCGCCCCCCTCCCCTGGCGAGCCGCCCCCTGCTTCCCCAGCCCCTCCCTTTCCCCCGGTCCAGCTGTGAGGACTCTGCTGCTTTGCCTGCGGTTAACCAACCCCCAGCTCCTGTTCAGCGGAGCCGTTGGGGCAGAGAGATCCGCCCCCCTCGCCACACCGACTTTTCGTTTTAAGGCGAATTCTGGGGAGACGTGTGTAGTGGTTATAGGGGTACATAATTCCCCTTATTGAGCTGGTAGGAACGTTAGTTTACAGCTGGTGTTTTCTCGGTTCGTGTTTACAGTGACACACTTCCGCTTCCGTTATGGTGAAGGAATAAATGGTGCACGTTGTGTAGCCGAAAGAGAAAGTTGTCACGACTCCTGATTGAGCTCCTCTACACTAACATACATCCACTTTCTTTAAACCTCTTATTTACTATTGAAAACGAAGTTCAAATCGGAAATTATAGCCGAAATTAGAAGTACAATTATTTAATCAAATATCGGAACGACATTTTGCAGAACGAGCTACCGTACTCAACCTGTTATTGTCACGCCGCGGGAGCAGGGATTGAGGACCCAAAAATGGAGACAGACTTGGCTAGAACAAGGTTTTAATACAACAAACACACTTACAAAACACGAACGTGGATTCAGACAGCAAGGGAGACCATCCATGTATGTGTGTGTGACGGACGATCCGACAAACACCAAGGCATCCAGGGGGAACGTACAACACTGGGGAGCCAATCAGGGAGACTGGGCACAGGTGAGTAGGACAGGGCACGAACAGAAAAAGCCAGTCAGAGAAAGGGGAACAGGTGAGCAAAGCAGGGGCAATCAGGAGCAATCAGGTAGATGGGGCAATCGGGGCAGCAACCGAAATGGTAAGCCAAATGGGGACCACGAGGGCAACACAGGTGCAGGAACAGACATGGCAAGCCAAATATATAATGGGGGGCAGGTGAGCATAGCTGACCCAGACCACACAACCATGACAATGCGCTACATGCACTAGGCTGTGACGTAGTTCCGCTTCGAAATAGTACTGCTTGTACGTTTCCGCTCCCTTGACAGTTTGCCCATCATCATGAGTCTACCCAGAAAAAAGTTCAAGACCGAACATTTTCAAAAAAACCCCAAAATAACATTGCTGTGTCCCACTTTGTCCGGCTAGCTCCAAGTTTAACGGCATGCTAAGTTTCCATGGCTTTCCAATCCATCTGACCCGAGAAGACAGTGGCTGCTAAACATACGCCGGGATCATTTCACCATACCTCTCACACTAAGGTCTGTAGCAGACACGTGTCCACTGATCAGCTCATAGAGCCAACAACCCCTGATGGTCGAAGAAGGCTTGATGAAGGTGCAGTACCGACGCTCTTTGAATGGAATGGCTATACTGTTGAGATGTAATCGGGTGAAATATGTTCACACTGAAATCGATTAGTTAGGACTGAATCAGTTTTCAACTGCTCATGTCTGAGGAGATGTGACTAGAGGGCGCGCTGGGGGCTCTCGTCATTAATACAGTTGATGAAGAGCCAGCAGCTGTCCTGTATTCATTTCTTCCCCTGTTCCAGGTAAGGATGAAAAGTACATATGATTACAGCTCATTATCAGTGTAGTAATGGTTATGGACCACTGTGGATTCATTAGCTTACCGCAAATAAAGATGTTTAGTTTGGAACGGAGTCGAGTGCGTGCAGGGCTGGCTCACTAGCGTGGGCTCGCTAGCATAGGGGTTAACTAGCTGGCATGGCCGCCAGCCAAGGCGAGTTGAGTGTGTGACCGATGTGAAGCGGCGGTGATTGTTTGTTGGCTTTGGTATATTCTCAGAGGGCGGTGTGTAGTTATTACTATGTCGAGGTGTGTTTTGTTGAGCACAGTATTGGGAAGTGTAAATTACTGGTACCGAGTGCATGATGTGTGCATGACATGAGCACGTGATCGTGGCTGCTGCTGGTGCAGAATACATGGTGTGTGCATGAGGTTGGCGCGTGATCGGGACATGCGCAGTGTGCGCCTTCGCTCCCACCGCTTGTGCGCACGCGTGAGAATGTGAGCTTGTGTGCGTGTCTGAATTTATGTTTTATATTAACAGACGCAGTAACTAAATAGTCTTGTTTTAGGTTGGGATTTGTATTTTGGCTCATTAATACAGTTGATGAAGAGCCAGCAGCTGTCCTGTATTCATTTCTTCCCCCTTTCCAGGGGTATTACATTTGGAGGCACCGCTGGGATGAGAGAAGTGAGGCTGGTGTCCCGAAGCTGAGGAAGACGCCCACATCGATCATCCCATAAAACAACCCAGGTGGCAGAGAGCGCGGCTACCGTTGGGTGAAAGCCTAGTCAGGGAAGGCGTGCATCCTGAGGTATAGCGTGTTCACTAGGGGGCAGCAAAGTCCATGGTGACAGGCAAAACACACTCCCACACATAGCTTGTCACTCACCTGCCAAGATGGAGTCAGAGGTGGAGGATTTGCAGTTTGAGATTAAAGCAGCTCTTTTCCAATTTACTACAGACCAGTTAATGCAAATATTTGAGTTTCTTGACATCTCAGGGACAAACAAACAAAAAACATAGTTGGCAAACCTCGTAAGGCACTTGTTTCATATAACATCCAACATGTTGAACGTGAGGAACTAAGTGAACTTGAAGATGGCGGTCTGTCCGAACTGTTCAGCCTAATGGACATGATACAGACCCTTCTGAAGGCTAGCAAAAATAAAACGCTCGAAGATGAAAATGAGGAACAGGATAACTTAAAGAGAGAATTAGAACAGCTAAAACTAATGGTGCAACAGAAGGAAACTGAAATGCAGGAACGAGCCAACAGAGACACAAAGAGTACAGTGACCAATAAAACGCTACCAGCTCACACACCCCTGCCCATGCAAATAGCCCGCCATGGCGTAAAGACTATAAAATTGCAGGTCAGATTGGTGAACCTGGGCAAAGAGACAGACTTACCTTCTCCAGCTTGGCCCGCCAAATAGAGAACGGTCCCAGCAAAGGCTACCCTGAGTCCGAAATTGTGGATGCTGTTATTAGAGCCATTGTACCCGGCCTACAGCTGCGGAGTTATCTTGAGGGTAAAAGTGATCTGTCTCTGCCGACTTTAAGGAGGATCCTCCTCGCACATTACCAAGAGAGGAGTGCAACTGAGCTATACAAACAGCTGACCACAGAGGTTCAGAGCAGTAAAGAGGCTCCACAGAACTTTTTAATCAGAGCAATGGATTTAAGACAGAAAATGCTGTTTGCATCACAGGAAGTGTCAAGTATGACCCCGCATTAGTGCAGAGCATATTCATGCATACAGTACTCACAGGCTTACAGAATGACAGCATAAAAACTGATCCCCAACCTTACCTGCTACAACCAACTACTTCAGATGAGTTGCTCTTGGAAAGGCTCAATGTGGCATGTGCTAATGAGAAAGACAGACAAGATAAAAAGAGGCAGGTCACACCACAGCGACACACCAGTGTCCAAGCTGTCCAGTCTAGTGATGTAAGTGGAGACAAATGTACGGCTCGACAAAGCATAGTCGCACTTCCTCCCAATGTGCTGTCAGACCTCAAGGAAATCAAAGCAGACATTGTACTGTTGAAAGATCTCAAGGCAGAGGTATCACAAATTAGAGAGTCTATTCGTAAGACAGAAAATACACCAAAACTGTATCCTCCCACTAGCGAAGACACAGATTATGCGACAGCCAGCCACCCACATTATTTCCAGCCACAGTTCACGGCCTGGAATAAAGAGAGTGCCACAGCTTTCCACCAGCCAGGTGGACCAGTGCAGGAATATCGAGCTGCGAGTGGTCTGAGGGTATTGAATGGAGGAGCCCAGTTTCAGCAGAGGTTTGCACCACAGAGATATCAAATGCCACGCCTCCGACCAAGAGGTTACACGTGTCAGCAGCGAGGAGAGGAATACGGCCAGCATTGCTACAGGTGTGGGAGTAGCAAACACTTCCGTGCAGGTTGCAGAGGAAACAGAGCGCTGCCCGGTGCTGAGAGAGAGAGACCTTTAAACGAGGAGCGGTTGCTCCCCGGGGGGGGACAGAGAGTGACTGGATCAGCCAAAGTGTGCCAAAATTGCACCAACTGTGGAGAAAAGGAGAAAGATAAGAAGTTTCCACAATGTTCAGTGTGTAAAACAGTACTTTACTGTTCCAGAGAATGTCAGGGTAATCTAATCACTGGCCAGAACATAAAGAAAACTGTAAACCATTCATACCTCTTAAGCCAACACCACAAGAAGCACATTCATGCAAGATTGTGGCTGACAAAAAAAAAAGAAACATTCTGACAAAGAAAGAGTCCACGGTGACTGAACTGGTTGGAATAACATGTCTCATTGACTGCTATGTACAAGGGAAGAGAACTGAAGTACTCTGGGACACTGGCTCACAGGTGTCTGCAATCGACGAGGTTTGGAAAGCTGACAATGTCCCTAATACCAAATTGAGAGACATAGCAGAGATAGTTGCAGGTTGAGGCAGCCAACGGGACAGAGATGCCATATGTAGGGTGGATAGCAGTGAGCTTTAGGCTAACAGCTAGCTAGTGCTGAGGAGTTTCAGGTTCCCATGCTTGTCATGAAAGGCAGCCAACAGACCTGCCCTATAATTGGCTTCAATGTCATTGCATATGTTGTTCTTAACAGTCAGAAAAACCAGAAAAATGACTTTGAGGAAGATAAATTGATAAAAACAGTGAAGATGGCTTTCCCTAACTTAAAGGAAAGACAGTTAAGGCATTCATTAAAGCAGTGAGTGTTGAGCGAACAAGTGAGCATCTAGTGAGGACAGCCTGTCAGAGAACGAGTATACCGAGTCATAGTTCTGTACAAGTGAAATGTAGAATACATGCTAAGCCCTTTAAACAAGACACCACCTTAGCCTTTGACCCCAATCACAATCCCCAGTGGCCAGAGGGACTGGACTTTTGTGCCACACTTGTTCAGGTTAGAAAAGGGGCACATCCAAACA
Organism: Lampris incognitus; assembly: GCF_029633865.1. Classification (NCBI taxonomy): domain Eukaryota; kingdom Metazoa; phylum Chordata; class Actinopteri; order Lampriformes; family Lampridae; genus Lampris; species Lampris incognitus. The sequence continues at coordinate 85,079,269 of NC_079212.1, read as the reverse complement.
TCATCCTTAGTGTACAGAACCCTACTGACCATGACATTATGTTGACAGGTGGGTAGTTATTGGTACAGCAAAATCCGTGACATCGGCGTACCCACTCAGTGGAGTCAAGGAAGCGCACTCACCTGTTGATGTAAATAACATTCAGGCCCAACACACCAAAGACCAGGAAACTAGGTCAGAGCTCTGGGACCCCCCTATTGATCTCAGCCACCTAGATGAAGGTCAGAGGCAGGTTGCTCGTGAGATGCTGAGGGAGGAGTCAAACTCCTTCTCCTGATCAGATAGTGACATAGGTTGTATTGATAAGCTTCAGTTGAGCATTTCATTGAAAAGCCCTGAGCCGGTAGCAAGAACCTACAAGGCAGTCCCCAAGCCCTTATATGAGGAAATTAAGGATTATTTAATGGATTTGATTGCACAGGGGTGGATAGAGAAATCACACTCATCTTATTCTTCCTCCGTTGTTTGTGTCAGGAAAAAGTGTGGGTCATTACGTCTGTGTATAGACTATAGAGAGTTAAATCGCAAGACGCACCCTGACAGACAGCCAATCCGAGAGTGCAGGATATCATGGATGGCCTCGGAGGAAACATCATGTTCTCACTGTTAGACCAGGGAAAGGCCTATCATCAGGGGTTTATGGCAAAAAACAGCAAACACCTGACAGCTTTCGTGACACCCTGGCTGGGGCTTGTATGAATGGGCCCGGATCCCCTTCGGACTTATGAATGCTCCAGCAGCCTTTCAACGCTGCATGGAAGAGTGTTAGAGGGCCTCCGAGACAAAATATGTGTGCCATATTTAGATGACACCCTCGTGTTCAGCAAAACATTCGAAAGCCACGTCAGTGATGTAAGACAAGTGTTGCAGAGACCAAGACAGCATGGAATCAAATTAAAACCAAGCAAATGTGAGTTATTCAAAGCTGAAGTTTGCTGCCTTGGGAGAATAGTATAGGCTGAAGGAAATTAAATCGATCCTGCTGACACAGCTGCCGTGAGGGTTCTGAAAGATAAGAAACCAAAAACAGTTGGCAAGTTAAGGCAGATGATGGGACTGTTAAGTTACTATCGCCAGTACATAAAAGACTTTTCTCGCATCGCTAGCCCCCTTTATGAGCTGACCAAGGCACCTGCCCATATGGAAAGCCCACAACCCAAGGGAAGGACGTGGCATAAAAAAGAAAAAGGGGAACGTGGCGCCATCTCACACACCAATACAATGGACAGACTCACATCAACAATCTCTTGAGCACCTGATAGACTGTCTGGTTACACCACCAGTCCTGGCATTCCCAGATTTCTTTGTTGTGGGGGAGTGTGTAATCGGGTGAAATATGGTCACACTGAAATCGATTAATTAGGACTGAATCAGTTTTCAATTGATCATATCTGAGGGGATGTGACTAGAGGGCGCGCTGGGGGCTCTTGTCATTAATACAGTTGATGAAGAGCCAGCAGCTGTCCTGTATTCATTTCTTCCCCTGTTCCAGGTAAGGATGAAAAGTACATATGATTACAGTTCATTATCAGTGTATAAATGGTTATGGACCACTATGGATTCATTAGCTTACCGCAAATAAGGATGTTTAGTTTGGAACGGAGTCGAGTGCGTGCAGGGCTGGCTCACTAGCGTGGGCTCGCTAGCATAGGGGTTAGCTAGCTGGCATGGTCACAAGCCAAGGCGAGTTGAGGGTGTGACCAACGTGAAGTGGCGGTGATTGTTAGTTGGTTTTGGTATATTCTCAGAGGACGGTGTGTAGTTATTACTATGTCGAGGTGTGTTTTGTTGAGCACAGTATTGGGAAGTGTATATTACTGGCGCCGAGTGCATGATGTGTGCATGTCTGAATTTATGTGTTATATTTGCAGGCGCAGGAACGAAATAGTATTTAGGTTGGAATTTCTTATTTTGGGTCATTAATACAGTTGATGAAGAGCCAGCAGCTGTCCTGTATTCATTTCTTCCCCTGTTCCAGGGGTATTGCAGAGACACCACGGTACAGTGTGTGGGAGAGAGCAAAACGGCCTGTTGATCCAGTCCCTCCTGAGGAGCAACACGATAGTTCAAGGTATCACGACTATTGCTGTGTCCCTGAACCGTCTGCACTGGACATGTCCTTATCCTCTGTAGAAGACAAAGACAAAGAAATTGAAGACCTGAGAAAGGAATTGCAGGAGTTGCGTGTCCAGCGAGAGTTTAGGTTACAGCGGCTTGCAGGCTCCGATGCCAACATCCGATTCTATACCAGGTAACTTTCGGTCCAAGTTGTATGTAACTGTTAGTCTAACGTTAGCTAACTGTTTGACATCAACCATTAACGTTGGACATAAATTAAATGATAAAAACCCTGTCACCAGTGTAGCCTAATGTTTGTTTACTTTTGTAATGGGGAACCCTGTGCTCCCTCCACGAGTTATGCTGTGTGACCGCTGACAATGTTTCTATATATTTAATGATGATGCACTGGTGGTTAAAATAGTCTACACATACAAACACCCTATCCAAATGTTGATTTGGGTAACATGCGAGATGACAGGGTACTTGTTACAATTAACATGATTTCGGTGACTGTACATGATTTGATTTTATTGAGTGTTAATTAATGGCCTGATGTATGTCTTTTGTGAATAGATTTGCAAGCTATGACCACCTGACGGTGTTTTGGTTTTTGATTGCGCCAAATCAGCTGCCAAGACGAATGAAGTGGTCACACAGGCAGTGGTTACTCACTCATTAATAGTTGTTTTCTTACCTTCGTAATTGTGAATATAGGATGCAGCACACAACCTAAAGCCCTTGTCCAATTTGCTGGTTGGTGTTGGTGTTGTTTGCTGGCAAATTCTGTGGACATCTGTTACTTTGAGGTTTGGGAGCGCCTGCAAAGAACGGGTGTAAAACAGCGCCATCGATAGACCGGATGCACACAAGCACGATTAGGTAGAATGCGGAAATATAGCTATTGTAAGATGGGGATTTTCCAAGTGAGACTCACCAATGTAGCCTTAACAAAGTTTGCGTGTGTGCAGAATAGGCTAAGTACGACACTTAATTAGGATATAAAGGTTTATTTGAGTCCAACTTTGATAGTCTTTGACTAACTTCAAGTTTGGGCGGCACGTTGGCCCAGTGGTTAGTGCTGTCGCCTCACAGCAAGAAGGTCCTGGGTTCAAACCTCAGGGTTGTCCAACCCTGAGGCCGTCCTCTCTGTGGAGTTTGCATGTTCTCTGTCTGCGGTGGGTTTTCTGCGGGTGTTCCAGTTTCCCCACCATCAAAAAGACATGCATGTTAGGGTTCATACTCCTGTCTGTGCCCCTGAGCAAGGCAATGGGAAAAGAACTGGAGCTGAGCCCCGGGCGCAGCATGAAGGCGGCAGCCCACTGCTCCTAGCTACACAGATCACAACTAGGATGGGTTAATTTGCAGTAACTGAATTTCTCCAAGGGAATTAATAAAGGAAACTTAAAAGCTTAAAAGTTAATGGCTCATAATTACATGCCAACACATCATGTGGTTATCTCTCACAGTGGATGTGGCTGTGTAGCTTCCTTATTACACAGAGTAGGTATACTACAATAGATAAAGGAAACTTGCTCTGGAAATCTGCATGTTAGGCAAAACAGACTGATGTGTGACAAGAAAAAAGTGTTTCCGATTATTATAATTTAGTAATATGTAATTCTTTTTTGGGTATTCTGACACGATATTTAGTTCTTGCTGCTGTACCTACATCTTACATTTTGTAATTTAATAGATTTTTTTATTCATATCATCTATCCATCGATGTTTTGTTTCTTTTTTTTTTGTTTCTTTTTTTTTTGCAACAGCCAGCAACTAGCAGATATATTAAATGTGTCAACCTGTGGAACTCTTAGAGCACTGAATAATAATCATGTCCTAGCCAAGAGTGTTTTTCATGTCAAGTGTAATGAGCGCCTGTAATGCTAGCCTTGTTTCTATACGTGTTTGACTGTAGTTTTCCCAGGAGTGATATTAGTATTAGTATTATTATACTGCAGCCCTTGCTACTCCTGCAGTAGTAAGCGCACTATACTTGTTTTCCACAGGGTGTCACTGTTAGTTAAGGAACAAAGGATACTGGCAAAATGCCTTCTAGTTGCCTTTGATTGGTTTATGTTTAGCGCAATAGCCTATTTTATAAAGTTCTGTGCAGCCTTAGTACCTTATGATAATTACGTGTTAAAAGCCTTTCATGTCTTTCCCAGCTCTGCATGTGCAGGCACATACACCAATCAGCTAAAACATTAAAACCACTGACAGGTAAGTGAATAAGTAAAGAGGAAGAAAGCCACTTTATATTGTCATCGTACAGGTTACAATGAAATTTGTTCTCTGCATGTAACCATCCTATTGTATAGGAGCAGTGGGCAGCTGCAGCACCAGGGGACCAACTCAAGTTCTTTCCATTGCCTTGGTCAGGGCCACAGGCAAGAGCATTAACCCTAACCAACATGCATGCCTTTTTGATGGTGGGAGGAAACTGGAGCACCTAGACGAAACCCGCGCAGACACGGGGAGAACATGCAAACTCCACACAGAAAGGATGTGGGACGGCTTGGGGTTCGAACCCAGGACCTTCTTGCTGTAAGGCAACAGTGATAACTACTGGGCCACTGTACCTGTGAACATTCATTATTCATTGATTATCTCGTTACAATGGCACCTGTCAAGGGATGGGATAGCACTTCACTTCGAGAAGCTTGCATGTACCAATTATCCCAAGAGCTATGCCGTCCGGGGGTTGGCTCCCGGTAGGGTCACCCAAGGCGGATAGGTCAAGGGGGAGGTTCCAGACAAAGCGCGATCCAACAAGACCTAAACAGCAGAACTGGCAGATGTCTTCAGGTCAAAACGGCAGTGAAGGCAGATGAAGGCTGCAACAAAGGGTGGTCCTCAATCGTCTTGGTTCTCTATGCCATTGGACTCCGGCTACCCACTGCCAAGGACCATGTGGTGGCTGCAGGCGCATCAGCCACTGCACGTAAAAAGCCGTCACCCACAGGCGTCTTCTCGTTATGTGGTTCCAGGAGCGGCCTCTATGCCCACCTGAGGACCCAGAGGGAGGACCAATTTCTGGCACAGCATGTTTTGGGGTTTGAAAGCAACTGAGATGCAGTGTTTGGAAAATACACGTCTCAACTATTCAGACACTCCCACCATATACGGAGTCATCACTGGTTTACGTTTAGACAGCTGTTGTCCTTCTCTCTTCAATCGGCTGGTGCACTGTTTGGGCGTCTTCCTGCCTTTGACACACACCCAGTTAGGATAACCACACTTACCCAGGGCCTGTTTAATGTGGGATTTCTCCCCTTCCCCAGCCACTTTGTCAGTGAGGACATTGTCAGCTTGTCCTGATGACTCCTAGTTCGTGCTGCAGTGGATGATGAGAGTCAAACCTTAAGTAGGTACTGATCACTATCTGTTTGTTTAAGGTAAACATTAACACTCAAATGTCCCATCACCAATTGCAATTTCACAGTCTAAGAAGGCTAATCTGTCATTTTTCACATCCTCCCTGGTGAACTTGATGTGGTTGTCCACAGAGTTAAAGTGGGCGGTGAAATGTGGTACATCCTGAGATTAAATTTCAACCCAGGTTCTCTTACCTGGATTATTGAGCATGCAAAAAGACATTTTGACTCATTTTGGCGAGGATTGCCTTAAAATTGTACGTGAGTACAAGCAAACGGTGCGTAAAATGGCAGACTACAGAAACCATCCGAGGTTCAGCTTCAGGTGCAGACAGAGAGGGATTGCACCTGAGAGCCTGCAAATGAAATCTTGGGTCAAGGGCCACAGAGCTAGCTAGATCCTCCAGAAGGCAAAGAGCCAGCTGTTGAACGAACGGGTGAGGAAGACCATTGATGCTCTGAAAGCCAAGGAGGACCAGATCCAACAGAGACTCACGTCGCATCTTGACGAGATCACTTTCCAACATGTGATTGAGTTCACGGAGAAGACTCGTCTAGCACAGTGTTTCTCAAATGGAAGTACGCAGATCCCTGGGGGTACGCGAGAAAAGTTCTAAATGTGTGAAAGTCTTTATCATAGTGATGAATAATTCACAAATGAATATACCAATATAATAAATTAAATTAAATCCCACATTTTAAAGTTCAATAATCACCTTTCTGCAACACTGATGTGAACAATGTTGTTGCCAATAGCAGCGAGCGCAATCACGTTATCGGTAGGCTAACGTTATGTCGATTGACGTCGTTCACTTTGAATCTTGGAATGAGAGTTTCCGAATTAACGTTAGCAAGCAAAGAAAATGGATTGGTGGTTGAAACGTAGCAGCTGCAATGCAGCTGAAAATTGTGAAAAAACAGATGAAGAACCCACAAAAAAGAAAGAGAAAACGGACTCTAAAAATATCGTCAGTATCAAGAAGAATACATTTCTATGGGCTTCACCTACACGAGCCTCCAATCCTCCTTGTGCTTTTTTTGCAGGGAGAAATTAGCCAACAGTTCCATGAAGCCAGCCCACCTCCAACGACACTGTTTGAGCTAGCGGTGTGTAAAAATGAGGCATACTCCAAGTTAACAGTTCAGGGGCTTTAGTGTCGAACTGTATGTATCAACAATACAGAGGTGAACTGATGCACGCAGGAGACTGCGTGCCTTATGTAACATTAACTACAGTTAACATCCACTGGGTGGTGATATAATACCACCCATAACATCTCCCTTTCCTTTAAGTAAACAAAACACTTCTTGAAATACCAACTTGTGAACTTCACCCAAGACATGGTTATATCTAGATTTCAAAAACAATTCAACAGCCTGTCTAAACACTGAACATTAGAACCAGTCCACGTGAGCTTATAGGTTCAGTCTTTTGGGAGGCCGTATCTGACGGCCATATCGAGAGGTAGCAGGGGAATGGGGTGACGATGGGACAGCAGAGGTGTCCAAAGTCTGTGGTGGGCCCAGAGCCCGTGGACTGCTGTAGAGCCTGCTGGGAGAGGGTCGAGGAGATAACGTGCATGCCCTCTCACCCTCCGTCATTTCACTCTGTGGCTGAGACCCACTGCATTCAGATGAAGGCCCCTCTGCCTTGCCTCTTCCTCGCTGTCGCTACAACCAACGATGAGGATGTCGTCAGCTATAGGCTCCACTCCCTCAAGCCCTTCCAAAAGCTCATGCTGTTTCCTCTGGTAGACCTCTGGGGCTAATGACACGCCAAACGGAAGTTTCAACCATCTCTTCCGGCCCCAGGGGGTCCAAAAGGTGGTCATGAGGCTGCTAGCCTCATCCAGTTCACACTGAAGAAAAGCATCTCTTGCATCGACCAGTGTGAAGACCTTGGCTTTAGGCAACTTATAGAGCACATCCTCCAGTGTGGGCGCCCTCAACGGCAGACAGAGAGATAGACGCCAGACACACGCCCACCATGTGGGTGAAGAACCAGTCCAACAGGCAACTCACCCAGGCGAAGAAAGATGGCTGAATTTTGCTGTCAAGCCGAGTGAAATCCCGGTAGCGGAACTGATCACAGCCACAGAATCGGCAATCCGTAACAACAACATCGTTAGTTTTTATTTTTTTTAAGATTTTTAAAAAAATCAAGACTACAGATATACAAACACATCAAACAAAGCCAGTATACTCTAAAACAACAGAGTAGGCTAAGAACAGTACATCAAACATGTCAAAGACAATGAGAACAAAACAAGGAAAATTAAAAAGAGATACAATAAAATAAAATAGGACAATGCAATATTCCAGGGGTTAAATTACATTAAATTGTTCAAATGCAAAGAATACTTTTGGGGCATTTCTGTTTTTCATACAGTTTAGAGATTTGGACAAAGTTACTAATTCGGTTTTAAAGGCTGCTAAACAGGGATGCGTTTTGCAATATTTACATTTGTGTATGAAATATTTTGCCAAAATAATCACATTATTCAACAAGAATTCAATATTTCTATCCTCCATAAACACTCCAAACCTGACACTTTCCAGCAGAAATGGAGGTAAAGCACCAATGCTCGACTTCATCCATACATACAAATTATACCAAAACTTATAAGTAGTGTTACAGTGGAAAAATAAATGATCCGTTGTTTCTATGTCTGTCTTACAGAATTGGCAGAAATTACATTAAATTTTAAACTTATAAATTCACTGGAGGGGTAAATATCATGAATTATCTTGAAGTGAAGCTCTTTGGCTTTTGGGGGGGATAGGGAATGAAATGTATCTTTTTCTAATTTTATGGGCATTCAAATTTGAGTACATGTCTAAAATATAATTCCTTCTTAAAGGGTTAGGATAGCATATCTTCAACAGAATTTCTGATAAAGAGATTATTGCAGGTTCTGTCGACAAATTTGAAGTTGTCAATCATTAAGGGGCGAAGTGTGGGGCTGACAGAGGAGTAAATAAGACACTGTGAGACCATCATCTTGAGTTGTGTAGGGATCGCACCTATTACCATGTCATAGACCTTTACAGGGGAGGATAAACTATATTTCAAACACAACTCATTATAATTCAATAGCTTGCCTCTGTCATCCATGATGTGTGTAATGGACCAAATACCCTTTTTCCACCGCTCTTCCAAAAACAAAGATTTTCCCTTAAACAGGACACATCTATTATTCCAAATTGGAACTGCATGGGGGGTAAAGTTGTGTTTAAACAACAGTTTCCAATATTGCAAAACTTGTTTATGAAAGGCGGATAAACGTAATGGTATCTTGGACAGTTCAAAAGAAAAGCAATCCCTTCCAACTTTTTAAAGACTGCATTAGGAATGGCATGCCAAAACACAGTCTCATCCATGACAAAGGCTTTTAGCCACTTCAGTTTGATCATACCATTCATAATGTCAAAATCAATGACATTCAACCCCCCGTTTTCATAACTTTTCAAGAGGTCACTTTTCCTGATATAATGACACTTGTTTTTCCAAATAAAATTGAAATTAGTTTGGTTTATGGATTTAATCATTCTTGATGAAATAGCCAATGAGTAAGCAGGATAAATAAATCTAGAGAGACTCTCCATCTTGGTTAGTAGAATCCTCCCAAACAGAGTAATGTCCCTCTGTAACCAGCTGTTTAATATAGCTTTACACTTTCTAATATTATTCTGAACATTCATCTCTACTCTTGATTCAAGGTCTTTACTTAAGTTAATTCCTAAATATTTAACCTCAGTTTTAACAGGGACACCAAATAAAGAGCTAGAATGATGCTCATGTATCGCCAGAAGTTCACATTTGCTTACATTCAGAGTTAAACCTGATGCTTTGGTAAAGAGTTCAACTGATTTAAGGGCCAAGGGGATCTGGGAGGCATTTTAAAAAAAAGTGTGGTGTCATCCGCAAGTTGGCTTATCAATAACTAGTTGCCCAAGGCCTCTAGGCCCTCAATGTTATCATTTTTAATTAGAATGGAATGTAATTCTGCTACAATAATGAATAACAAAGGGGAGCTGCCCACCCTTGTCTAATGCCTTTCTTAACACCAAATCTCGGGCAGGTACCACCAGGTAAGGACACGCAACTGTTTATATCCTTGTATAACATGCTTATGACACCAACAAACCTTTCTCCAAAACGATGTAGGGCTTGTAAAATGAAAGGGTGCTCAACAGAATCAAACGCTTTGTGAAAATCTAGAAACAGTAAGAATCCATCATCTTCAACTAAATCACTGTAATCTAGCAGATCCAGAACCAGACGGATGTTATTGTGAATAGATCTTCCCTTGATAAAACCAGACTGTGTTTGGATTAGACCAGAAAGTGAATAACACAGTCACCCCGCTGATTAGACCAGAGAGTGAATAACACAGTCACCCCACTGATTAGACCAGAGACTGAATAACATAGAGTCACCCCGCTGATTAGACCAGAGAGTGAATAACATAGAGTCACCCCGCTGATTAGACCAGAGAGTGAATAACATAGAGTCACCCCGCTGATTAGACCAGAAAGTGAATAACATAGTCACCCCACTGATTAGACCAGAAAGCGGCGTCAGCGACGCAAGAGTGAGTCTCTTGAAGAAAGAAACAGTTAAACATTTGCCCTTTACAGAAAAGAAATAAGGCTTTTCTTTTAACATCGTCTTTTAAACCCCGGGTATTTAAGGAACAAAAAGAAACACGAATATTCAACAATAACATTTAACAACTCTACTGAACGAAAGTAGATATCACAACAGATGGATTGGAGAGTAGAGTGGAAAAAAGCAGCAAGAGCGAATGAAACGCCCGAAAACAATTAATGAGTGACATCTAATGTAATTCTGACTATTTAATAACGTACAGTGGGTGTATTTCATACTGTAAACCTGCGTCCTTCCATAAAGGCGAAGGGGCTTCAGGTGTGTCTCTAGATCTTTCTCTCAGTGCACATGACGAGCAGAATGACGAAATGGCGCCTTGGCGATGATGATCATGAATTGTCCCCCTGACTCTTCTTTAAGCTGTGATCCTGCGACCTTCAATGTAGGCAAAGGGGCCTCTGAAGTATGCGACCTCATTGGCCCGTCTTGCCTTCTCGATGTGGGGCCAGAGAAGTGGTCTCTCCATCGGGTCCTCAAGGGTCAGATCCTCTGCGAAACGCACTCCGACCTCCTTACACACAGGAGTCTTTAGTGCGTTTCCAAATCTCGTCCCTCACATTGCGCATGGCGAACAAGATGATAATTTGGCGATGTTTGTCTTCTTCTTTCCTTCCGACACGATGCACCACATCAGCTGCAACCTCCAACTTCGAATCCATGTCAGGAGCAATGCTTTTCAGCATGTAACGTGCATGGATAAGTAGACACGGTGGTCCTTGACTAACGGGTCGGACCCTCTAGTCCAGCGTTTCTCAACCGGGGGTCCGCGGACCCCTAGTGGTCCGTGGTGTAATTGCAAGGGGTCCGTGAAAATAAAATATCTTTAAAAAAAGATCCTATGACATTTATAGAAATAGGATTATTTTACTCAAATGTGACTGAGACCTTTATCTACCTAAACTATAAAGGGTAACAGGACTTTTTTCTCTAATTACATCTGTTTCACAAGTGTAATTTATTGTATTTTAATAAGAGATCTCGCTCCCGTTTGCATTGTTAAAAGTTACTGCATAAAAATTCTGTTGTTACATATATCTGAAAGTTACTGAATACATATTCTGTTTTGTTACATATATCTGAAAGTTACTGCATAAGAATTCTGTTTTGTTAACTATATCTAAGTTACAACTGAAAGCTCTTATTTTTGCCCCAAAGAGTGAATAAATGCTATAATGCAATTTAAAATGCAGTTTCTACTGTTTCTATCAAATTGCAACCCCCCTCCCCCAAGATCAGGTGGAGGGGTCCTCAGGGTAGATCAAAAATACGCAGGGGGTCCAGGACCCCAAAAAGGTTGAGAACCACTGCTCTAGTCGACTGGTCAACGTTGTCGCATGCGGAGCGGGAGACACGGGTTCGCGTCCTGGCGGTGGTGACGGTCTCCCAGACGGCCCCCCGAATTCGCCACAAGGAGCTGGGTTGTTTTTGCTCTGATGTTTTCTAGCGTTTTCTCCTTCCATCCTTTAATCCTCAGACACCACCTTCTCCTGTACCCGTCTTGTTCCCTCGCCTTCATTTTTAACACAGCATTCTCTATCCGAAGCTGGTCGACGTCATTCTCCATCAGCTTGATGTTCTTCTTACATTCGGCGAGGTCTTCCGAGCTGCCTTGCGTGATCTTCGCCAGGCTCGCCATCATGGTGCTGTTGCGATTCGGCTGGTCCTTAATCTCCACCAACCGGTCATCCACTCTCGTACCTACGGATTGTATGGCTTCCAATATGGCTCTACTGGAGACATCGCTTCCCTCTTCCTCTGACGTCTTTTTCCTTTGTCCGCGTTCTTTCGGCTGAGTATTTGGTGGAGAATCTTGTTCCCGTTCCCTCTTGCTGCTGCTAGCGTTAGCATCTACCTCCATGCAGTAGTCGTGTCCTGTGTTTTCAAGTAGATTGGGGGGGGGGGCTGTATAGAACCCGAGGGGCGACCCTCAACAGGTTTCTTTGAATTTGGCATTTTAACAGCTTTAAATCCAGCCGTTTGATGTCGATACAATCGTCTATTTTATAACTTTGGGCTGTAAGGAAGCAGAGCTACGAAATGTTTCGCTGCTCAGCCCGCCATCCAGCCAGAAGAACGCGAATTCGCTATTTGCCAACCGCCAATAAACACCAAATAGAAGAAGAAAAAGACGAAGACGAAGAAGAAGAAGAAGCAGAAGAGACGAGGAAGAGGCGAAGTAGAAGACGCCTCCCTCAGCAACGTCGGCGTCGCTAGGTCATTTTGAACCCCCGAACGTTTTGAGTGTCGCCCCGAATATAATGTTAAATGTAAGCCTTTGTGAAGCCCGACCAAAAACGTAACGCGTGTGAATGTCCGACAATCTTCGTAACTACGCATGTGCGGGAGGGTCTGACGTCGCGGGGTCATGTGACACAAGGTAGCGCGGGAAGAGACGAGTAGGGGGGACCCCAACTCAATCTCCTTGGGTTTTTCCAGAAGAGAAGCCAACTAACACGGTAACGACTCATTCATTTTACTGTAGGCACAAACAAAAGTTAACTGTCATGTTGATTTAAATCTAAATGAACTTCACGTAAATAAACAATCAACTGTAAACTGATAATAACATGCGTTAGTCCCTAGCTAACAGGTCTGACCCTTTAGCCGAGCGGTTAGTGACGTCGCCTTGTGGTGCAGTACACCCCGTATCGAATCCCGCACCGGGTGAGAAAATAACCGGTTACACAACTTTACGCCAATATGTGTGGGGATACTGTTTAGATACTACTACAGTTAGATCATGTAATGTCATTAGAATGTAATCCAGTCCAATTATGAATCCAGTTCTGAGTTTAATTTTTACTGGTTTCATGGTTTTGCAGAGGGCAGCAGAGACGAGCTGCAGACTGGAGAGCAGCAGCCGCTGAGTCAGGACCAGGCTGGAAACTGGTAACAACAATTTGGTGTCACTTTGTGTGTTTGTGTGTCAGAGTGAAGCAATTTCGATTAAATAAAATGCTAATGCTACTCATGCCTGGACACTGGAATGAATTTTGTCAATTGCAAATGACAGTAGAGACAGATCAATGTCATGGTGTACCTTTTAAAGTTGCACTGAAATAACAAATGTTTTCATTTTAGCTTATTTTATCATGCCATACACCATTTTGGCAATTTATGTCAAAAAGTATATAAAAAATATTGAAATCGCATTATTTTGACTTCCTGAAAAATATAAAAATATAACTCTTTTGTGGTGACTTCATTGTAATGTTTATCACATGGTACATGAAAATTCCTACCAGGGTATGGGTTAACAACAGTTTTTGACGTACACGTTTCAATTTTTCACTGATTAAGACATGTACTTTGAATGTAAATAAGGTGCCAGAGTGCATAAAAAAATCAACAAAATAGAGCTTGTTTATAAAAAAAAATGTTCTGGCCTACAGAAGTACGGTCTGGCCCCAAATGTCCTCAAATCCTGGAAACACCCCTGCTCGGCAGTGCAAAAAGGCCACCGTCTAACATCAGTAGAGATGAGAGGAAAGCTCTCACTACTCTCAGTAAGGACAAAAACATCATCATCCTTCCAGCAGACAAAAGCAGATGCACTGTTGTATTAAACCAGACAGACTGTCATGAGAAAGTTATGATGTCACATAGTGACATAAATACTTAAGAGCCCCTGAAAAAAGATCCAGGCAGTGGTTACAAGAAAAAGGTGACAGATTGTCTGAAGTTGTTAGAACAGGACAACGCTACTGACAGAATATTGTACCACAGATTATACCCAGGGGGCGCTACACCTAGTCTGTATGATTTACCTGAGATACATAAACAGGATGTGCCATTACGGCCTATTGTTAGTATGATTAACTCAGTGACCTATAACATCTCTAAGTTTCTGGCGTCTAGTCTTCTTTTTTTTAGTATTAAACATTAAAAAAAAAAGGTAATTTGGCCAATCATGTATTTATTGTTCATTAGTTTAAGTCAGTGGCCGAGTTGTTTAACAGTCTATAGGTTTAAACGGGAGGATGCATCTGTATAGAAAACCGACAAACCAATCCTGCAGAACGCTGCCAGACCATTTAGTTTAGCGCCACACAAAATAAACCTGACACTTCAATCCCACAGAAATGAGATCGGTGACGTTACTATACACCTGTCACCGGGTAATAGGAATTTACATACTTCTAAAAACAAACAAACAAAAAACAGGACAAGTGTCATCCATCATTCCTTCTTGAGTAGAGAAACATATTCTTTACCCCACTGCTCCCCCCTCAGGCGCTTGTTTTTAAGTGCTTTGTTCTCCTCCAGAAGCTGGTCACATCACTGCTGTAGTTCAGCCAATTCCTGTCGGAGGTCATTGGTGACTGCCAGATTAGGACCCGCTGTGCCGAGGTGCATCCTTATAAAGTCCAAGGGGTTATCAGCTTTGTCCGATTCTTCATAAAGTTCTACCAGTACTCTGGTGAGATTGTCAAGTAGCACAGATCTCTCTAGGTATCTTCTAAAATGCTCTCATTTGGATTCTAAGGCTCTGTGTTGTGCCATGACTTCCCTGGCATCTATTCTTAACCCGTTGGTAGGCAGTAATGAGCATCACAGTCAAAACATTATGGATTTTGTGGATAAGGTGAGGGACATCATTATGGAGAGGGGTGAAACGATGGTCTCTTATTATGTGAAGTCTCTCTTCATGTGCATTCCTGTTGAAGCTGTGGAGGTAGTCTGTATGAAATTACAAAACGACATTACAAATAGTGCACCAGCCGATGTAAGGGAGGAGAAGGACAACATCTGTCTAAGCGTAAACCAGCGGTGACTCCATATGTGGCGAGAGTGTCAGAACAGTTGCAACATGTATTTTCCAAACACCGCGTCTCATTTGCTTTCAAACCTCAAAACACGCTGCACCAGAAGTTGGTCCACCCCAAGGATCAGGTCCCCGAGCACAAACGGAGCAATATAGTGTAGCTGTTAAGTGCCGGGAGAATTGCCGTGACTTGTACATCAGGGAAACTAAACAGACGATGGCCAGGAGGATGGCACAGCACAGGAGAGCTAACACGTCAGGCCAGGACTCCACAGTCTACACCATCTACACAGCCTACACCATCTACAGGCCAGTGGCCGTTCTTTTAGGGATAAGGATGTGACCATCCTTGACAGGGAGGAACGCTGGTTTGAACGGGGAGTCAAAGAGGCCACCTATGTGAAGAGGGAACGACCATCCCTGAACGGAGGGGAGTACATCTGTCACCATCTTACAATGCTGTGATTGCAACTATTCCCCAATCCCCTGTGA
Organism: Lampris incognitus; assembly: GCF_029633865.1. NCBI lineage: Eukaryota > Metazoa > Chordata > Actinopteri > Lampriformes > Lampridae > Lampris > Lampris incognitus. The sequence goes on along the minus strand of NC_079212.1, from coordinate 85,063,905 downwards.
ATAGTACACATGGCCATTGTAACTCTAGTTAATGGTCATTGTAATTTGCATATGAAACTGGTCATTGGTTTGGGTCGTTATGCCACTGTATTGTTGCTAAGGGTGGGGTACCTGCAGTCACTGTATTGTTTATAAGGGTGGGGACACCTGCAGTCACAGTATTGTTTATAAGGGTGGGGACACCTGCAGTCACTGTATTGTTTGTAAGGGTGGGGACACCTGCAGTCACTGTATTGTTTATAAGGGTGGGGGTACCTGCAGTCACTGTATTGTTTATAAGGGTGGGGACACCTGCAGTCACTGTATTGTGTATAAGGGTGGGGTACCTGCAGTCACTGTATTGTTTATAAGGGTGGGGACACCTGCAGTCACTGTATTGTTTATAAGGGTGGGGACACCTGCAGTCACTGTATTGTTTATAAGGGTGGGGTACCTGCAGTCGCTGTATTGTTTATAAGGGTGGGGGTACCTGCAGTCACTGTATTGTTTATAAGGGTGGGGACACCTGCAGTCACTGTATTGTTTGTAAGGGTGGGGACACCTGCAGTCACTGTATTGTTTATAAGGGTGGGGGTACCTGCAGTCACTGTATTGTTTGTAAGGGTGGGACACCTGCAGTCACTGTATTGTTTATAAGGGTGGGGGTACCTGCAGTCACTGTATTGTTTATAAGGGTGGGACACCTGCAGTCACTGTATTGTGTATAAGGGTGGGGTACCTGCAGTCACTGTATTGTTTATAAGGGTGGGGGTACCTGCAGTCACTGTATTGTTTATAAGGGTGGGACACCTGCAGTCACTGTATTGTTTATAAGGGTGGGGGTACCTGCAGTCACTGTATTGTTTATAAGGGTGGGGATACCTGCAGTCACTGTAGTCCCCCCCCCCTTTTCTCCCCAATTGTACTTGGCCAATCACCCCACTCTTCCGAGCCGTCCTGGTCGCTGCTCCACCCCCTCTGCCGACTACCACATGCCTCCTCCAATACATGTGGAGTATCCAGCCGCTTCTTTTCACCTGACAGTGAGGAGTTTCACCAGGGGGACGTAGTGTGTGGGTGGATCACGCCATTCCCCCCAGTTCCCCCTCCCTCCTGAACAGGCGGCCAGACCGACCAGAGGAGGCACTAGTGCAGCGACTAGGACATATACCCTCATCCGGCTTCCCACCCACAGACACGGCCAATTGTGTCTGTAGAGACACCCGACCAAGCCGGAGGTAACACGGGGAGTCACTGTATTGTTTATAAGGGTGGGGTACTTGCAGTCAGGTGAGACTGAAGAGGTCACTTAGATAATGATGAAACGTTTCTCTCTCAATAAATGTTGGGTCCAATGAACTGATTCAACTTTCTGTGTGTGTGTGTGTGTGTGTGTGTGTGTGTGTGTGTGTGTGTGTGTGTGTGTGTGTGTGTGTGTATATACACGTGTTTGTGGCTATGAATGACTGTTCGTTTGTGTGACTCTCAGTACAAGGTTTGTCAGAACATGCTGTGACAAGGCTTGCCCGTACAGTAATTACAGACAGTACGCACAGTGTGTTGTAATTCTCCTGAAACGTATGCCAACACTCACTTGCAAAATACAGAACTTACACTAAAGCCAAGAGGCAGCCACCTTTACCTCTGTTACTCCCTTTTACACACTCCCCTTACCCCCCCCCCTCCACACACACACACACACACACACACACACTCTCTCACTCACACACACACACAGACTCTTCTCTCTCTCTCTCACACACACACACACACACACACACACACACACACACACACACACACACACACACACACACACACACACACACACAGGAGTGGCAGTGGCTCGGAGGTAGAGTGGTTGGTCTGGTAACTGGAGGTTTGCCGATTCAATCCACGGTTCCTCCTTGCAGAAATGTCGAGGTGTCCCTGAGCAACACACAGACCCTAACTGCTCCCAGTGATCTGGTTGTTACCTTGCTTGCATGGTTTTCTCTACTGTTGGTGTATGAGCGTGTGTGTGTTGCGTCAGTGTAAAGCACTTTGGTGTAGCTAGAAAAGCGCCATATAAAATGCAGTCATTTTACACAAACACATGTGTGATCTCTTCCATCCGTACTTGTATTAATGAGAATCTACCATTTGCCAGGTTTGATCGTACAGGGGATTTCACTTAGTGGATTGTGCACCGTGATGAGCTTAAACACAGCAACAGAATGATGAGGTAGTTTACAACATCCGGTCTCTGTCACAGCCTGGCTGCAGCACTGTAGTATACCACAGGGGATTATATAGAGACGATACTAAACTGCAGTTAAGCAAAACATCACAGGTTGTATGAATTCCAGCACTTTTGCTACCAAAGGAAAGAAATTGCTGTGAAAGTACAAGCAAAATAATCCTGTTAACAAAGAGCATTAATGAACCAAATGCTTCCCCTGCTGACTCCCTTGTGGCCTGGACGCTAAATAACTAGCTGAGACCAGAGGCTGACATTATTGACAACCCACCGTAGAATAATGATGTACGATAACGACGGATTCAGTTTCTCGTGCACGTGGGATGTAATATGTGCAGAGAGGCTGGCAGGGCAGGAAGTGATCAGGATGGGATTTGATATGTGCAGAGAGGCTGGCAGGGCAGGAAGTGATCAGGATGGGATGTGATATGTGCAGAGAGGCTGGCAGGGCAGTAAGTGATCAGGATGGGATGTGATATGTGCAGAGAGGCTGGCAGGGCAGTAAGTGATCAGGATGGGATGTGATATGTGCAGAGAGGCTGGCAGGGCAGGAAGTGATCAGGATGGGATGTGATATGTGCAGAGAGGCTGGCAGGGCAGGAAGTGGTAAGGATGGGATGTGATATGTGGAGAGAGGCTGGCAGGGCAGGAAGTGGTCAGGATGGGATGTGATATGTGCAGAGAGGCTGGCAGGGCAGGAAGTGGTCAGGATGGGATGTGATATGTGCAGAGAGGCTAGCACGGCAGGAAGGGATCAGGATGGGATGTGATATGTGCAGAGAGGCTGGCAGGGCAGGAAGTGGTCAGGATGGGATGTGATATGTGCAGAGAGGCTGGCAGGGCAGGAAGTGGTCAGGATGGGATGTGATATGTGCAGAGAGGCTGGCAGGGCAGGAAGTGATCAGGATGGGATGTGATATGTGCAGAGAGGCTGGCAGGGCAGGAAGTGATCAGGATGGGATGTGATATGTGCAGAGAGGCTGGCAGGGCAGGAAGTGGTCAGGATGGGATGTGATATGTGCAGAGAGGCTGGCAGGGCAGAAAGTGATCAGGATGGGATGTGATATGTGCAGAGAGGCTGGCAGGGCAGGAAGTGATCAGGATGGGATATGATATCTACAGAGGCTGGCAGGGCAGGAAGTGATCAGGATCTGTTCTGATCTGTTTACGGCAGGCTTCTCATGAGAATGTACCAAACTGGCCTGCAGGGAGTGAAAACTGCAACTCCATCCTGACTCTCGCCCGTTTTGTTTGGCTTTGTTTTGGCAGGGAGGAAGAAATGAAGAGCGATGGAAGGACAGAAAGTGGATTTGGTCGGCGTTCAGGCGCTGAAGACCGATGGTGTGCCACATGTAAATCTCTGATCGGGAAAGGAGAAACGTGTCCCTGCTTTTGTTTTCAGAATGAGGTGAGTAAGTCAGTACACACTGGTACTAAAGCTTTTTTCTTCATCTAAAATCCTCTTAGCTCTTCTCTTTTTTCATATATGCTCCCCTTCACCCTCATCAGCTCCTATTTCTATCAAAAGTCTCTCTCACCTTGAGCCCAATCTTTTTTCCAATCAATCCTGTCCTGACCAATCACCTGCTACACCCCCCCCCATGCTGCCTCCTCCAATCATCAGCCAATTTCTCCTGCAGGCAGTTATGCCTTCACATATCTGATGTAATTAGACAATCACTTCCACATGCGGATCAAACTCTTTCAACCACCAGACCCCTAACTCACCCTCCCATCCGCCCACTGTCTCCTCTTTCCTCCCTCTGTTTTTCTTATTTTCCCATCTCACACTCCGTTTCACCCTCTTTGTGCCCCCTTTTTCTTTGCTTTTTAAAAAAAAAATGTTTACCCCCCCATCTGATTGAATTACCACAAGTGTGGGCCATGGCCAGAATATGCCAGCTTGTTCTGATTAAAACTGTCCTTGTTCTACTCCAAACCTTTCAGATGACGGCAAGACGTTTGTGTATGTGTGTGAATGTGTGAAAGAGGCCCGAGAGAGAGCGAGGCAGCAGAAAGGGTGGGGTGGTAGTGACGGACGGGTGTGGTTGGGTGGAGGGTGCGTGGACTTGGTCCTGAGAAGAAAAGTGTCTTGGCATTGTTGTGTAGGGTAAGAGAGTGGAAGTCTGAGGAAGTGCTGAAGAAGAGGGACGGGGGGGGGGGGGCAGAGAGGGGGCACGGTGAGCGAGGAGGAGGAATGAGACAGTAATGGTAGTTGACAGAGGTGGGTTCACAACAGGTTCATGGTGACATCATGGTTGATTTTTGGGGAACATTTATATGGGAGAACTATTCACCTCTCATTTGATGTACATGTTGTGGAGTACAAACGCACCCTCTTCTCTCTCCCTGTCTCTCGCTCTCTCTCCCTCTCTCTCTCGCAATCTCTTTCCCTCTCTCTCCCTCTCTCTGCCTTTCTCTCTCCCTCTCTCTCCCTGTCTCTCGCACTCTCTCTCTCTCTCTCTCTCTCTCGCAATCTCTTTACCTCTCTCTCCCTCTTGTTCCCTCTCTTCCTCTCTCTATCCCTCTCTCCCTCTCTCTCCCTCTGTCTCTCCCCCTCTCTTTTTCTGTCTCTCTCCCTCTCTCTTTTTCTGTCTCTCCCCCCCCCCCCCTCTCTCTCTCTCTCTCTCCTCTCTTGGTTATACTCACTTATGTCCAACATGAATTGTTGTGCACTATGTTTGTGTAGGTGTGTGTATTTGTGGATATGTTTTTATATGTCAGTCGCACGGCGTCTACCTGTGGTTGGATGAAGGTGTCCTCTGCACCCTGGGACGTGTGTTAAACTGTATAACTGCAATCTGACAACTGCTTCATTGCTATTTAGTGTTTAACCCCCCCCCCCATCCCCAGCCCTCTCTTTCTGCTCTGTTCTGTTTCTCTCCCCTCCTTCAATACCCCTCTCTCTGCCTCGATGTTTAGCCAACCCTCATCCACTGGTACAGTATGTTCTTTGTGTGTCGGCATGTTTAAGTGTTTGGGAAGCTGAAGAGACGTGAGGCAGCGGAGGGACTAGAAATGTGTCCATGGTGTTGGTGGGATTATAGTTGAGATTCTTTTTTCGAGCTCGTAGAAAATAAACTCTGGGACTTGGGGTGTATTAAATATTCTTTGTGTCTTGTGATTGTTAATTGTTTATTCTGCGTGTGTGTGTTTGTGTGTGCATGTAAGAGAGCGTGTGTTTGGTCTAGTGTTTATTGATTTGTGGTCATTTACAAGTCCCTGCATGGATATTTGGGAGTGGAACTTTTGTGCGTTTGTGCATGTGCGTTGATGTGTTTGTGTGTGTGCGAGTGTGCAAACTCGTGCGTGCCTGTCAGCCTCTGCATGCCTCCGTGTGCACCACAGAGCTTCACATGACATCAATCTGAGAGCAGTGGGATAGTGATCTCATTACCAACAGCCTGTTGCTGATTAAAACCTGCCGTCTGCTCCCTCCCTCCTTCACCCCTTCTTTTCTTCTCTGTCTTCTTCACTCCCTCTCCTCCTGCCTTGTCCTCTCCCCACTCTCCGCTCCATCCCTCCCTCAACACCCCTCCTCTCTGCAACTCTTGAGTCGCACCATTCTGTGGTTTCTCCACCACTCACTTCCAAAAGGGGCCCCATTTCAAATTCTCCAAAAAGTCACTTGTGAGCTCCCGTTTATTCTCCTGTACATCTTTTTCTCCCGTATTATCTTCAATCCATCCCTTCGCTGTTACTCGGTAGTCTGTCTTACTCAGGCCAAGAAGCACTCCTAACCTCCCTGCTTCCCCTTGCCTGGTCTTTTCCCAGGTTTCTTGGCCTCACCTCTTGATTTTCTCTTGGTCCACTTTATTCATGGAGATACAGATTGTGTGAGCATGTGTTTGCATCTGAGCACCTCTCCAAGTCCACTCTCAGTCAATATGGAATTGTGTCTGTAACATTTACCCATACCACCTGTAAATGTATAGCTGCTGTCCTGTCCTCAGGAGACACAGAGAGTGTTATTCATGCATAATTTGTATTGTCATGTCTGGGCCGTGGTGATGCACTATTTACTTGCTGTAAGTCTAATTGCTGTAACTCATCTCCAGCTGGTCCAAAATGCTGTAGCCCGTCTTTCTAAAAAGGGCAAGTAGGGCATCTGGGTAGCGTAGCGGTCTATTCCATTGCCTACCAACACAAGGATCGCCAGTTCGAATCCCAGCGTTATCTCTGGCTTGGTCGGGCGTCCCTACAGACACAATTGGCCATGTCTGCGGGTGGGAAGCCGGATGTGGGTATGTGTCCTGGTCGCTGCACTAGCGCCTTCTCTGGTTGGTCGAGGCACCTGTTTGGGAGGGAGGGGGAACTGGGGGGAATAGCGTGATCCTGCCACGTGTTACGTCCCCCTGATGAAACTCCTCACTGTCAGGTGAAAAGAAGCAGCTGGTGACTCAATATGTATCGGAGGAGACATGGTAGTCTGCACCCCTCCCCAGATCAGCAGAGGGGGTGGAGCAGCGACCAGGACGGCTTGGAAGAGTGGGGTGATTGGCCGGATACAATTGGGGAGAAAAAGGGGGAGAAATCCACAAAAATATAAAAAGGGCAAACAGTGAGTGTGCATTGCCCTGATTGTCGCCTTTTTTCCTGTAGATTTCAGAATCCATTTTAAAGTCATTTTACTTACAAATAAACGTTTACTTACAAATAAAACATTGTCTTGCCAGGACGCTGATTTTATCTTGGAATTATTTTACCAGTGCAGCGTAGCGAGAACCTTTAGGTCTTCAATCAGGTTTTTGGTCATTCCAAATTTATGCTAAAGTCAAAGAGGGATTGAAGCTTTGAGGACAGTTGCCCCATAAACATGGACTAGCCACCACTTGTCATCAGACAGTCTGAATCAGTTGCTGTTTTTAAAAAGCCACTTAAGGCTCACCTACATCAAGTCTGCGGGTGGGGAGCCGAATGTGGGTATGTGTCCTGGTCGCTGCACTAGTGCCTCCTTTGGTCAGTTGGGGTACTTGTTCAGGAGGGAGTAGCGTGATCCTCCCATGCGCTGTCTCCCTGGTGAAACTCCTCACTGTCAGGTGAAAAGAAGCGGCTGGCGACTCCACATGTATCAGAGGAGGCATGTGGTAGTCTGCAGCCCTCCCCGGATCAGCAGAGGGGGTGGAGCAGCAACCGGGGCGGCTTGAAAGAGTGGGGTAATTGGATCGGTACATTTGGGGACAACAGTTATGTGTGATGGTAGAATTGTTTCTATTTAAATGTCTTGTTTTTCTGTTTCACGTTCTTCTTCAGTTAGAAAAATCTTATTGTATGTCTTTTAAAATTTGTCTTTTTTTTTTAGCCGTTATTTGTCTCTTCTTTTCTTTTTTGTTTAGTTTGGATATGTGTGTTAGTTTGGATATGTGTGTTGTTGTGGTTCTTGTAGTTTGGATGTGTTTTTGTCATCGTGTTGCACTGCTGTGGGCTTGGGGAAGCAATGTTTCGTTTCAAAGGCCAAAGTGTTCCTGATTCCTGATTCTTTGTGTCTTCTGTGTCTTCTCTGTGTTCCAGTATTGCACTGGAAAGCACTTTGGAACTACAATTTAAAAAAAAAGGTTATATAAATAAAGCTTTAATGACTCGCTCACTAACTCAGATACTTACTTTATGCTCCTTTGCTCTTCACACAGTTCACTGACACAGAAATATAGCCAGCAGTGGCCCTGTGGTTCAAACAGACGAACAGAAAACCAGTAACAGGAAGGTCACTGGTTTGATGCTCTCAACACTTCACTGCCTAGAGAGTAAAAAAATGTGCACGGGTCCAAGTGCTGGCTGAGGGTGCATATCGGAAAGACCAGGAAATAGAACAAAAACCACTCTGGGCTGATTTTTGTGAGGCCAAATTACGTGGAACTGTCTGACTGAATTTTGTGCACAGATGCCAGCCATGAAGATGGTACATTACTACTGTGTGCTCAGTCAGCTTCCTCCAATGGCTCCTCTACACCTCCTCGTATATACACTTAGTTGCCTGTTTATTAGTTACACCTATTTGGTAGTGTGTTGCGACCCCCTCAGCCTTTAGATCAGCTTTGTCTTGGCGTGCTATATGCATTGTGCAGGAATGTTGTACAATGCAGAAATGATTGCATTGTGCAGTTGCTGCAAGTTGGATGTTTGCACAGTCCTGCTGCGTACAGCCCTTTCCACCTCATCCCAATGATGCTAGACAGGGTTGAGATCCATGGACTGTGTAGGCCACTGAAGCAGTGAAAACTTGCTGTCTTGAATCCGAGGAACCTGGATTTGTACAACCAGGCAACTTTTCTTCACTCCTCAACAGTCCAGTTTTGATGCTTTTGTGCCCTCTGAACTTGTGCTTTCTTGTTCTTTGCTGATAACAGTGGCACGTGGTCTTTGGCTGTTGTAGCCCATTTGAGACCAAGTCAGATAAGTGGTGCATTGTGAAAAGCCCCTCATGTTGAATTCGGATGTGATTTTCTTGGCTGTATACTGTCTGGTCATTTGCATGATTCCTGCCATTTACCTTTGACCCCTCTGGTCCACAAACTGTTTTTTGTCCACAGGATTGCTGATCACTGGTAGATTTTTGCTTTTCACACCATTCATGGTAAACCCTTGAAATGGTTGTGCATGAAAGCCCTGGAAGTCAGCCATTTTGGAGATGCTAGAACTGACACGCCTAGCACCAAATATCATGTCATGTTCAAAGTCACTAAGGGTCCATTATTTTTCTCATTCCAACAGTCAGTTGAACACTAAGTGATGCTAGAAACACTGGTCTGCCTGATTTCTACATAACACTAAAGTCATGTGACATATGAGGTGATGAAATGTACCATTTGTGTGAAAGTGGGGGATGTACTTAATAAACTGGCAATTAAGCGAGTGAATCTCTATTTTTTATGTTTCGTTGATGGGCTCACTGCTCACACGCACACGAGTAGCTTCACATGCAAAGTTTGCGAACACAAAGATGTTAGAACAGCAGTTTGTATGAAATTGAAGTTAAATTTACACAATAGAAATTCATACATCTGGGAGCAACTCAGGAATACAAGAAATTTGAAATGAAATCCTTGTACTGTATATCTGAAATATATGGAAAAAAACAGACTCAAAATTATCCAAAATGTGTGGGTATTCGGGTGGCATGGTGGTCTATTCCGTTGCCTGCCAGCACAGGGATCACTGGTTCGAATCCCCGTGTTACCTCCGGCTTGGTCGGGCATCCCTGCAGACACAATAAGCTGTGTCTGCAGGTGGGAAGCCGAATGTAGGTATGTGTCCTGGTCGCTGCACTAGCACCTCCTCTGATCGGTCTTGCCTGTTCGGGGTGGGGGTGGGGGAGGGGGAATAGTGTAATCCTCCCACGCACTATGTCCCCCTGGTGAAACTCCTCACTGTCAGGTGAAAAGATGCGGCTGGTGACTCCACATGTATCGGAGGAGCCATATGGTAGTCTGCAGCCCTCCTCGGATCAGCAGAGGGGGTGGAGCAGCGACCGGGACGGCTTGGAAGAGTGGCGTAATTGGCCAGATACAATTGGGGAGAAAAAAACTATCCAAAATATGAATTAAGCATGAAAACCAAAAAGCCTCTGTAGCCTTTGAAAATTAGAGCTGTTGTAAAGTGAGGCCGTGGTCGGCTGCTGTCCTGGCTGGGGCAGAACAAGAGGTCCTGACTGAGGCAGGAGGCAGAAGTCCTGGCTGAGTCAAGGCAGAAGTCCTGGCTGAGGCAGGAGGCAGGGCTGCCGTGGCATAGGGGATCTCAGCTGGCTGCCCTGTGGCTCGTTGGTCAGGAAGTAGCAGACACGTTTAATCTCTTGTGTGTTGCGGCTACGCAGCTGGCCAGGTTTGATCTCATTCAGTGATTAACTGTACCTCTATTAAATGCTTCCTTACCAGAAATTCGCTGAGCTGATTTGCTTAGGAAAATTTTTAGTGGGAGGAACAGAGGTGGCGTCTACTTAAATTGATTTAAAAGTGTGGAAACTGCAGGGAAAAGGGCTCCTTTGTGTTTCTCAGGACAGACAAGTCGTATGAATCAAAGTAGCTTGTACAAGTTTATATTTGGGCAATTTAACGAAGTCCTCTAACTTTTATACCAGACTTTGTGACTTCCATAGTCTCACATATGTGCTGAATGTGTGCTCTGTTCTAAATATATAATGGTCAATGAAAGGGGGGTTGTGGAAGCGTTGGGTATTGAAAGAGGCGAGGGGGTGAGGGAGTTTAAGAAGTCAAGACATAAGGGAGGGAAAGAGTCTGACATTTAACTTTACCACTCAGATTGCTGTGTTGGGAGGGTCTGACTGGAAAAACCAACTTTTAAACATTAATTATGCAAATGCATGTATGTAAATTGGCATGCTTTGCATGAGTAGTTTGTCATGCCTAGTGGTTTATCTTGTCCTGGTGCATCTTATTTTTAGGTGTATCTTATTTTAATGGTACACAAGTATAATGAAGTTTAAATTGTAGTCAGTTACTCATTCAGTCATCTGAACCCAGTTGAGCCTCTTCCTTTTTTAGGGGATCGACTGTTATTTATTTGTGAGGCGTGTACTCCAGTAATTTCAAACCAGTTGAAATAGCCCCTTTTTTATTTTGGATTTTCCCCCCTTTTTCTCCCCAATTATATCTGGCCGATTACCCCACTTTTCCGAGCCGCCCGGTTGCTGCTGCACCCCCTCTGCCGATCCGGAGAGGGCTGCAGACTACCACATGCCTCCACCGATGCATGTGGAGTCACCAGCCGCTTCTTTTCACCTGACAGTGAGGAGTTTCACCAGGGGTACATAGTGCGTGGGAGGATCACGCTATCCCCCCCCCCCCGAACAGACTCCCCGACCAACCAGAGGAGGCGCTAGTGCAATGACCAGGACATATACCCACATCCGGCTTCCCACCCGCATACACGGCCAGTTGTGTCTGTAAGAATGCCCGACCAAGCCGGAGGTAGCATGGGGATTCGAACCGGCGAGCCCCGTGTCGGAGGGTAACGGAATAGACCGCCACACCACCCGGACGAAACAGTTCCTTTTTAAAGGGATTTAAAGTTTATATTTGTGTGGTATCACCAACGGGAATAATTCCAGTATAATCTGTCGGTGGCTTTACATAATCACAGGCTCACAGGGTTCACACTGGAGCCGGTATAGTGCCGACACACAACAACACTGACGTTCAAGTGAAGCTCCTTTCTTACGAGCAGGGGATGTTTGGTCACAGTAATGCATTGAGTGGTCCTCGGGCCGGGCCCCAAGAGCTCACACATCGGCTTGGCCACAGTCCCAAAGTTCAGGCATTGTAAACATTAAGTGAAGGCCAAGGAGGGATACTGATACCCCCAAAGGTGCACTGCCTTCTGCAGAGGGTGTGTGTCGGTGTGTGTCTGCACTGGGAATGACTGTTTCATTCAAGGGTGGCTGTTTGTGTCGCTGGCTGTAACCATGTGTGTGTGTGTGTGTGTGCGTGCGTGTGCGCGTGCGTACGTGCGCTCACCACCTTCGTAAGGTTTAGTGCAGCCCTGTCTTGTGATGCTGGCAAGAGGTGGAGCGCGGAAGAGTGACAGAAGTCATGGATTCAAATGAAAAAAGCAACGGAGAAGCTAAAAGTAGAGGAAAAGTGTGCCGAGTGACAGTACAGTTGCAGGAGGTGAAGTAAAGACAGAGTATGAGACAAAGAGCGAGAGCGAGGGAGGAGTGGGGGGTGGATTGGGGGGGAGGTAGGCAGCAAGTTGAAACCTAAGCTTTCTAGACCCCATTTTCCCTTCCTTCGGGCATTCTGCGGCTGGTAAAAAATGTGGTGTATATTTGAAGTGTTGGATCACGTGACAAAGGCAGGGTTTGTGAATCAAAGTGCACAATGATTCCAGGAGAGAGAGAGAAAGAGAGAGAGTGTGCTAGGAAGAGAAAGAGAGAGTGAGTGAGTGAGAAAGAGAGAGTGTGTTAGGAAAAGAGAGACAGAGACAGAGAAAGTGTCAGGAGCAAGTAAGCGAGAGAGAGCGAGAGAAAAAGAGAGAGAGAGAGACGGAAAAAAAGGAAGGGAGATGGAATGCAACAGGCTGTGCTTTATCTTAGCTGTGAGAGACTTCTGACTGACAAACAGAAGTACTGCACCGCTTCTCTGTTCATCTCTCCGCAGACTCCACAACTCACTTTTCATCTGCCTGGAGGCTCTACAACATTCCAGATCTGGTACGTTCAGATTTCCCTAACTTTTCTGGGATTAATGTCCACTCTGGTTCTGGTTTCCCTTTTAACTTTTGTCCACTGGTTACTTGGGTTCTGTGTGGAAAAAGGAAGACGGACAGTGAACATGTCAGAGCGTGTGTGTGTGTGTGTGGGAGAATGAGACAGCATGAGTGGAGAGATTGAGTTTCGTGAGGACAGCTTTAATTGATAACAGAGATTGTGGGAGAGGGAGCAAGAACCACGTAGAAAGTCGGGAGAGGGGTGAAAGCTGATCGGCGCTTGCGTTCGCTGCGGGGCCAGTGCATGTGAGCAGATGAAAACTTACACGTGTGGCTCCTCGCTCGTTTCTTCGCCCTTCGTGAGGCTGACGTGCATCTCTGTTGCCGGAGTGTTGACGGACTTGTATTACTGGAACTCGGCGTTGTGAAAGGCTCGACGTTAGTGCTCTGAGAGTCCCTTCACCTTGTCGAGGAAAAATGAACACATGGCAGTGTTTCAGTCGTCGTCATAACTGTATTCATAACCATGTACTGTACAGATGAATGCTTTTGTTACTGGCTGGGTTAGCAAGTGGTGTTGCAGACGTCTTTGTGGGCCAGTTGTGTTGCTGTGCATGGGACAGGTAGGCCCGGTGACAAAGCTGCAGCCCACAGGCTGTCTGTCTGTCTGCCAGACGGCCTGCAGCCCTGATGGATGGCTTCATTAACCTTGGAAAGGGTTGAGCGGGTCTGCTGGTATACCTGAGTATTTACACCCGGCCACTCATCCTCTCGGAGGGTTATGTAAACAGGTAGCCTCTGCACAATTGCACAAGAGGAATGGAAATATTAAAGTAAGCTGCTTTGGACATCATTATATGAATTAGTCCTAGGGTCACTGCAGTGCCTTACCATAAACTCATGGATGTCACGTTGAAACAACGCCACATCATTACAGTCCGATGTTTTTCTTGCACACCTCTTCTCTTGTTGAAGTTTCCACTGCTGTTCATCATATTTGCTTGTTCATTTAGCAGCACATCCAACAAATATTTAACCATTATTTACTTGAACCATTCATATCTTGCTCACTTACTCAGTAGTATTTAAGTACTTCCATACCCTTGCAATAATGATTATATCTCATGTTTAAGTTTGCTCTGTTTTTGACCTCATTGCTTCTAGGCACCCTATGCAGGGCCTTTGTGCACTGCCTGTTGACACCTACGTCCTATGGGACTTAAACCTAGTTTTTTTTGGCACTTACTTGCATTGTCATCTGCTGACTAAATCCTTGGTTGTGTTGTATTAACACTCAGATGTACGTCGCTTTGGATAAAAGCGACTGCTAAATGACACTGTAACCTCATGGAGCACCGTGAGTTATGATCCTGGCACACAATGTACTATATATAAAGATAACAAACACTTGATTGATGATGAGTAATTAAATATATGTGGCTGTTAAGTATTTCTGTCTAGCTATGTTTCCAAGCTATGAAGCAATGCCCGGTAACACCATGCTGCTGACTGGCCTCAGCATGCTGCTCCATGCCATGTGCTGCGATGCACCCTGCCACATGCAGCCTAACAAACTCCTGCCACTTCTATTCCAGACCCACTTCCCCGATGGCTCATGGAACGTTCATCAGCACTATATCCCATAACCATATCCCATCTCATAACTACATATATCCCATAACTATATCCCATCCCATAGCTATATCCCATAACTATATCTCATAACTATATCCCATCTCATAACTACATATATCCCATCACTATATCCCATCACATAACTATATCCCAGCCCATAACTATATCCCATCCCATAGTTATATCCCATAACAATATCCCATCCCATAACTATATCCAATCACATAACTATATCCCATCCCATAGCTATATCCCATAACTATATCTCACAACTATATCCCAGCCCACAACTATATCCCATAACTATATCCCATCCCATAACTACATCCCATCCTATAGCTATATCCCATAACTATATTCCAGCCCATAATTATATCCCGTAACTATATCCCATCCCATAGCTATATCCCATCCCGTAGCTATATCCCATGACTATATCCCATCCCATAACTATATCCCATCCCATAGCTATACCCCATAACTATAGCTCATAACTATACTGCTCAAAAAAATAAAGGGAACACATAAGCAATGCAATGTAGCTCCAAGTCAATCACACTTTTGAGATATCAACCTGTCCAGTTAGGAAGCAACACTGATTTGTGAATCAATTTCACCTGTTGGTAAATTGTCTAATTTCCACCAGGTGGAAATTAGACAATTTGCAAGACAACCCCTATAAAAGGAATGGATTTGCAGGTGGTGGCCACAGACCATTTGCCTGTCCTCATCTTTTCTGGCCGATCTTTGGTTAGTTTTCAATTTTGCTAGTGCCCGCACCACTAGAGGTGGCATGAGGCGGTATCTGCAACCTACAGAAGTTGCTCAGGTAGTGCAGCTCATCCAGGATGGCACATCAATGCGTGCTGTGGCAAGAAGATTTGATGTGTCTCCCAGCACAGTGTCCAGAGCATGGAGGAGGTAGCAGGAGACAGGCCAGTACACCAGGAGACGTGGAGGGGGCCGCAGGAGGACAACAACCCCGCAGCAGGACCGCTATCTGGTCCTTTGTGCAAGGAGGAACAGGAGGAGCACTGCCGGAGCCCTACAAAACGACCTTCAACAGGCCACTAATGTGCAGGTTTCTGCTCAAACAGTGAGAAACAGAATGCATGAGGATGGTATGAGGGCCCGACGTCCACAATTGGGGCCTGTGCTCACAGCCCAACACCGTGCAGCCCGATTGACCTTTGCCGGAGAACATCTTGGTTGGCAGATTCGCCATTGGCACCCTGTGCTCTTCACAGATGAGAGCAGGTTCAAACTGAACACATGTGACAGACGTGAGAGAGTCTGGAGACGCTGTGGAGAACGTTCTGCTGCCTGCAACATCCTCCAGCATGACCGGTTTGGCGGTGGGTCAGTGATGGTCTGGGGAGGCATATCCTTGGAGGGCCGCACAGACCTCTACGTGCTAGCCAGAGGTACCATGACTGCCATTAGGTACCGGGATGAGATCCTCAGACCCATTGTCAGACCATATGCTGGTGCAGTGGGCCCTGGGTTCCTGCTCATGCATGACAATGCTCGTCCTCATGTGGCCAGAGTGTGTCAGCAGTTCCTGTATGTCGAGGGCATTGATGCTATGGACTGGCCTGCACGTTCCCCAGACCTGAATCCAATCGAGCACCTCTGGGACATCATGTCTCGTACCATCCGCCAACGCGATGTCGCACCACAGACTGTCCAGGAGTTGACCGATGCCCTGATCCAGGTCTGGGAGGAGATCCCTCAGGAGGCCATCCGTCGTCTCATCAGGAGCATGCCCAGACGTTGTAGGGAGTGCATACAGGCACGTGGAGGCCGTACACACTACTGAGCCTCATTTTGAATCGTCTTGACGAATTTCCACAGAAGTTGGATCAGCCTATGTTCTCATTTTCCACTTTGATTTTGAGTATGATTCTGAATCCAGACCTTAATGGGCTAATGATTTTGATTTCCATTGATCATTCTTAGGTTATTTTGCTCTAAACACATTCCTCTGTCTAATAAATGAAGATTTTCAGCTGAAATATTTCATTCATCGAGGTCTATATTGTGTTTTTAGGTGTTCCCTTTATTTTTTTGAGCAGTGTATATCCCATCCCATAGCTATATCCCATAACTATATCTCATAACTATATCCCAGCCCATAACTATATCCCATCCCATAGCTATATCCCATAACTATATTCCAGCCCATAACTATATCCCATCCCATAACTATATGCCATAGTTATATACCATAACTATATCCCATCCCATAACTATATTCCATCCCATAGCTATATGCCATAACTATATCCCGTAGCTATATCCCATCCCATAGCTATATCCCATAACTATATCCCATAGCTATATCCCATAACTGTCCCATAACTATATCCCATAGCTATATCACATAACTATATCTGATAACTATATCCCATAACAATCCCATAACTATATCCCATAATTATATCCCATAGCTACTATATCCTATAGTTATATCCCATAACTATATTCCATAACTATCCCATAACTATGTCCCATAGCTATATCCCATTACTATATTCCATAACTACATTCCATAACCATATCACTGTCTGCAAGTGTCCACATACAGAGCACAAACAGCTGTACACAACACATACTGCACTGTACACAACACATATTACACTGTACACACTACATACTGCACTGTACACAAGACCAAGACATACTACACTGTACACAACACATACTGCACTGTACACACTACATGCTGCACTGTACACAACACATACTACTCTGTACACACTACATACTCCACTGTACACAACACATACTGCATTGTACACACTACACAACACAACACATAATGCACAGTACACAACACATACTGCACTATACACACTACACACTACATACTACACTGTACACACTACATACTGCACTGCACACAACACATACTGCACTGTACACAACACATACTACACTGTACATCACATACTGCATTGTACACACTACACACTACATACTGCACTGTACACACTACATACTGCACTGTACACAATGCATACTGCACTGTACACAATACATACTACACTGTACACAACACATACTACATCAAGAGAAAAACCTCACATTGCCCTCTCTCTTCTGCTCACATCTGTCTATCTGTCTGTCTGTCTGTCTGTGTCTCAGACGCATCTGTCTGTGTCTCAGTCTATCTGTCCATCTTACTCACCCTGCCAGCAGGGAAAACTAAAATGAGATGTTTGTTTTTCAGTTCAGTGTAGTTCATGTAACAATGAAACATTCTGTAGTTTTGAGGAGTCTTTAAGTATACCTTACAACAGACTGGCCTCAGTGGCTGTCACCACAGCACCAAACGCTTACATATCACATCTTATTATACTGTGTGTGCGTGTGTGTGGGTGTGCGTACTGCTCTTGGTGTGATGTTACTTGTGGGCTTGTGTCTAATATCTCATTCACACATGCAGTCTTTCCCTGAAATCTGCAGGGACACTTCCTGCATGGGGTCTTGTGTGAATGGGAGCAGGGATCGATATTCCTGGAAATCTGTACCGCTGATTTCCCACCTCAAGACCGTGCACCATTTCAGGGAAAATTCCTGTAAGGCTGTGTTGGGAATGAAAGCAGTACCGTGACAGAGAAGTACAGAAAGATGCAAAGGGTTACGTCCGTCTGATGAAACACACTTTCACGTGGGGCGGGCGGACCAATCACAAGACCCCACTGATGACATAGATGAATCCGTGAGGGTTGCCTTGCCTCACGGGTGATTTGACAAACTGCATTACAAGTTCTTCCTTTTGCCAAGAACGGCAGAAAAGTGGACAAGGAACTGAATTCAGAAATAAGGGAGCTCCTTTCAGTCTGTGCAGAGGATGAAATTGGTATTAAGTGTTGTATTACCATCATCTCTTATAAAAACTCATTTTTATAAAGTAGCATTTAATTAGTTTTTCTTTTAGTATCGTGCTTTTATTCATTTATTTTTTCTTAAGATTTTGATTTCATTGTCTTTTGTCTGTGTTTTCTGTTTCTTGATTGCGGTTATTTCCTTTTTTGTGTCTGTGAAGCACTTTGTCAACTCTTTTTTGAAAAGTGCTGTACATTCATTCATTCATTCATCTTCAGCCGCTTCTCCGGGGTCGGGTCGCCATGGCAGCGAGCTAAGTAGAGCACTCCAGACGTCTCTCTCCCCAGCAACGCCCTCCAGCTCCTTCTGGGGGATCCCAAGGCGTTCCCAGGCCAGATTGGACATGTAGTCCCTCCAGTGAGTTCTGGGTCTACCCCGGGGTCTTCTCCCAGTTGGACGTGCCCGGTAAATCTCCAAAGGAAGGTGCCCAGGAGGCATCCTGATCAGATGCCCGAACCACCTCAACTGGCTCCTTTCGACGCGAAGGAGCAGCGGCTCTACTCCGAGCTCCCTCAGGATGTCTGAGCTCCTCACCCTATCTCTAAGGCTGAGCCTAGACACCCTACGGAGGAAACTAATTTCAGCCGCTTGTATCCATGATCTCACCCTTTTGGTCACCCCCCAAAGCTCATGACCATAGGTGAGGTTTGGAACGAATAAGTGCTGTACAAATAAAGTTTATTTATCTGCTGGACCGTCCCTTGCCCCATCTTTTCTGACATCTATTCTGGCATTGCCAGGGCATGTGTGGAAAGGCTCCAGATGGAGATGCTGCTGAATGCAGCTGCATGTGTGAGTAGTGAGCGTGACAAGCGGAGCCTGAGAGATTTTCCCAGTCATTCACCAGGAACTCTGTGAAAAGCACTGAAGTGAAGGAGAGTGAGGTTGTCGGTTCATCATCAAGTCATTTTCTCTGATCGTCAGCTAGTTCGTCAAGCCACAGAACTGTCAGCAAAAGGTCACAGCTCAGATTCTCAGCTTCATGTTCTGCCACGCCTGACAACACAGTACATAAACTGTGTGTGTTGTTGTGTTTAGCTCCTGTACTCCCCTACACTGTCCATGAGTGACAGCCCGTCAGGCTGAGACTACTGCCCTCCCCCATCTCTCTGTCTGTCTCTCTGTCTCTTTCTCTCTCTCGATCTCTGTCACTCTGTCTGTCTCTCTCGCTCTCTCTGTCTCTCACTTTCTCTCGCTCTCTGGCTGTCTCTCACTCGCTCTCTCTGTCTCTCACTCTCTCTGTCTCTCCCTCACACTCTCTCGCTCTGGCTGTCTGTCTCTCTCGCTCTCACTCTCTGTCTATTGCTCTCTCTCTCTGTCTCTGTCAATTCAATTCAATAAAGCTTTATTGGCATAACTGCATTCATTATAACATTGCCAAAGCAGGTGACAGTGAAATAGGTTAATAGAGTATTAAACAAAAATAAAATAAAAAATAAAATAAATGGAAAAAGGAATAGATAGAACTGGTAGAAATATAGATAGAAATATTATCTCTCTGTCTCTTGCCCTCTGTCTCTCTCTTTCTCTGTCTCTCCCTCTGTCTTTCTCTTGCTCTCTCTCTCGCCCTCTGTCTGTCTGTCTGTCATTCTTTATCTCCCTCTCTCTGTCTCTCTGTAATGCTCTCTGTCTCTTCCTCTCTGTCTCTCTCTTGTTCTCTGTCTTTCGCCCTCTGTCTCTCTGTCGTTCTCCCTGTCTCCCTCTCAATTCAATTCAATTCAATTCAATTCATAGGGCTTTTACTGGCATGAAAGTTTTACAACAATGTTGCCAAAGCATCAAAAATACAGTTTGAACGATATACAATAACACTAATGATGAACATCAACACAACATTGTAGCGATCAATAAAGAAACAATAAAACAGCTATAACAATAAAGAAACTCTCTGTCTCCCTCTCTCTGTCTCTCTCTGCCATTCTCTCTGTCTCCCTCTCTCTGACTCCCTCTCTGTCTCTCTCTCTTTTTCTCGCTCTCTGTCATTCTCTCTGTCTCCCTCTCTCTGTCACTCTCTCTGTCTCCCTCTCTCTTTCTCTCTCTTGTCATTCTCTGAAAGTGCCATGTGTTAATCTTTCAGCTGTAGTATTGCGGTACTGTGTAAGAAAATGGCTGTCCCATACCTAGCAGCAAATTCATTTTGTGACAGTGCGTATGATGTGAATACTAGTGGAGTTTATTCGAAGACTTGGGAAGCACAGCATTTATGGCAGATTTTTTAAGAATAGCTGAAATAACTTCTTTTTTTGTTGTTTAAATAATTGCATACTATGATATACTTGTAGTCAACTCATTTTTGGGTAGAGCCATGCGATAGGTTTGGTTTAGTTTAAAATACATAATTAGCTGTCTCTAGGGATTCAAACCTGACCTGCAATAATTCCCTGTCACATTCAATTAACATTTTCCCAGCATGTCTTTTCCTTTTTTATCTCCCCTCTCCTTCTTAACATCTTTATCCTGCCACCAGTAATCCTGGTACACAGACTCATAAGAGTTTAGTTTTATCCTGCCACCAGGGATCCTGGTACGCAGACTCATAAGAGTTTAGTTTTATCCTGCCACCAGGGATCCTGGTACACAGACTCATAAGAGTTTAGTTTTATCCTGCCACCAGGGATCCTGGTACACAGACTCATAAGAGTTTAGTTTTAGTTCTATCCTTCCACCAGGGATCCTGGTACAGAGACTCATACGAGTTTAGTTGTAGTTTTATCCTGCCACCAGGGATCCTGGTACACAGACTCATAAGAGTTTAGTTTTAGTTTTATCCTGCCACCAGTGATCCTGGTACACAGACTCATAAGTGTTTAGTTTTAGTTTTATCCTGCCACCAGGGACCCTGGTACACAGACTCATAAGAGTTTAGTTTTATCCTGCCATTAGTGATCCTGGTGCACAGACTCATAAGAGTTTAGTTTTAGTTTTATCCTGCCACCAGTGATCCTGGTACACAGACTCATAAGAGTTTAGTTTTAGTTTTATCCTGCCACCAGTGATCCTGGTACACAGACTCATAAGAGTTTAGTTTTAGTTTTATCCTGCCACCAGGAATCCTGGTACACAGACTCATATGAGTTTGGTTTTAGTTTTATCCTGCCACCAGTGATCCTGGTACACAGACTCATAAGAGTTTAGTTTTATCCTGCCACCAGGGATCCTGATACACAGACTCATATGAGTTTAGTTTTCGTTTTATCCTGCCACCAGTGATCCTGGTGCACAGACTCATACGAGTTTAGTTTTAGTTTTATCCTGCCACCAGGGACCCTGGTACACAGACTCATAAGAGTTTAGTTTTATCCTGCCATTAGTGATCTTGGTACACAGACTCATAAGAGTTTAGGTTTAGTTCTATCCTGCCACCATGGATCCTGGTACACAGACTCATAAGAGTTTAGTTTTAGTTTTATCCTGCCACCAGGGATCCTGGTACACAGACTCATAAGAGTTTAGTTTTATCCTGCCATTAGTGATCCTGGTGCACAGACTCATAAGAGTTTAGTTTTAGTTTTATCCTGCTGTGACCGGTGTACTTTTTCATTGCGTTGTGTAGGAAAGACAGGACAACTTCTCTCATGCATGAGATCTGTATTCTGTCGCATATAAACAAAACAGGACAGGTTTCAGAAAACGTCAGATCAGCTCCTGCTTTAGCCTCTTTCTACATGTCCAAAGCGGGAAAGAGTGCATAGCTAGCAACACAATTTTTTTACAAAAAGAAATAAAACATACCTGTCGCATATAAACAAAACAGGTCAGGTTTCAGAAAACGTCAGATCAGCTCCTGCTGTAGCCTACGCAAGAATTGGGACCCACATTAGACATAAGACACATTAGGAATGGATAAAATACATTACAGGGGCAGACAAAAATAAACACGTACCTCTTTCTACATGTCCAAAGCGGGAAAGAGGCAGAAGTCAGAGGGGACATACGTTTTATAGCTACTAACAGGAAATGGCGTCACAACAGGGAGGGGCTACTAACAGGAAATGGTGTCACAACAAGGAGGGGCTACTATAAGCGTTTCCTGATGATATAATAAAATAAAATAACAATGTTGGCAATGAAAATAAAATAATAATCATGTGGTGATACTTTGTGTAATTATATAACGTTTTTTGGTTATGACGTTTTTAACCATGCTACACTGCCATTAGTGATCCTGGTACACAGACTCATAAGAGTTTAGTTTTAGTTCTATCCTGCCACCAGGGATCCTGGTACACAGACTCATACGAGTTTAGTTTTAGTTTTATCCTGCCACCATGGACCCTGGTACACAGACTCATAAGAGTTTAGTTTTAGTTTTATCCTGCCACCAGTGATCCTGGTACACAGACTCATAAGAGTTTAGTTTTAGTTTTATCCTGCCACCAGGGACCCTGGTACACAGACTCATAAGAGTTTAGTTTTAGTTCTATCCTGCCACCATGGATCCTGGTACACAGACTCATAAGAGTTTAGTTTTAGTTCTATCCTGCCACCAGTGATCCTGGTGCACAGACTCTTACGAGTTTAGTTTTAGTTGTATCCTGCCACCAGGGACCCTGGTACACAGACTCATAGGAGTTTAGTTTTATCCTGCCATTAGTGATCTTGGTACACAGACTCATAAGAGTTTAGTTTTAGTTCTATCCTGCCACCATGGATCCTGGTACACAGACTCATACGAGTTTAGTTTTAGTTTTATCCTGCCACCAGGGATCCTGGTACACAGACTCATAAGAGTTTAGTTTTATCCTGCCATTAGTGATCCTGGTGCACAGACTCATAAGAGTTTAGTTTTAGTTTTATCCTGCTGTGACCGGTGTACTTTTTCATTGCGTTGTGTAGGAAAGACAGGACAACTTCTCTCATGCATGAGATCTGTATTCTGTCGCATATAAACAAAACAGGACAGGTTTCAGAAAACGTCAGATCAGCTCCTGCTTTAGCCTCTTTCTACATGTCCAAAGCGGGAAAGAGTGCGTAGCTAGCAACACAATTTTTTTACAAAAAGAAATAAAAAATACCTGTCGCATATAAACAAAACAGGTCAGGTTTCAGAAAACGTCAGATCAGCTCCTGCTGTAGCCTACGCAAGAATTGGGACCCACATTAGACATAAGACACATTAGGAATGGAAAAAATACATTACAGGGGCAGACAAAAATAAACACGTACCTCTTTCTACATGTCCAAAGCGGGAAAGAGGCAGAAGTCAGGGGGGATATACGTTTTATAGCTAACAGGAAATGGCGTCACAACAGGGAGGGGCTACTAACAGGAAATGGTGTCACAACAAGGAGGGGCTACTATAAGCGTTTCCTGATGATATAATAAAATAAAATAACAATGTTGGCAATGAAAATAAAATAATAATCATGTGGTGATACTTTGTGTAATTATATAACGTTTTTTGGTTATGACGTTTTTAACCATGCTACACTGCCATTAGTGATCCTGGTACACAGACTCATAAGAGTTTAGTTTTAGTTCTATCCTGCCACCAGTGATCCTGGTACACAGACTCATACGAGTTTAGTTTTAGTTTTATCCTGCCACCATGGACCCTGGTACACAGACTCATAAGAGTTTAGTTTTAGTTTTATCCTGCCACCAGTGATCCTGGTACACAGACTCATAAGTGTTTAGTTTTAGTTTTATCCTGACACCAGTGATCCTGGAACACTGACTCATAAGAATTTAGTTTTAGTTTTATCCTGCCGCCAGGGATCCTGGTACACGGACTCAAAAGAGTTTAGTTTTAGTTTTATCCTGCCACCAGTGATCCTGGTACACAGACTCATAAGAGTTTAGTTTTATCCTGCCACCAGGGACCCTGGTACACAGACTCATAAGAGTTTAGTTTTAGTTTTATCCTGCCACCAGGGATCCTGGTACACAGACTCATACGAGTTTAGTTTTCGTTTTATCCTGCCACCAGTGATCCTGGTGCACAGACTCATACGAGTTTAGTTTTAGTTGTATCCTGCCACCAGGGACCCTGGTACACAGACTCATAAGAGTTTAGTTTTATCCTGCCATTAGTGATCCTGGTACACAGACTCATAAGAGTTTAGTTTTAGTTCTATCCTGCCACCAGGGATCCTGGTACACAGACTCATAAGAGTGTAGTTTTAGTTTTATCCTGCCATTAGTGATCCTGGTACACAGACTCATAAGAGTGTAGTTTTAGTTTTATCCTGCTGTGACCGGTGTACTTTTTCATTGCGTTGTGTAGGAAAGACAGGACAACTTCTCTCATGCATGAGATCTGTATTCTGTCGCATATAAACAAAACAGGACAGGTTTCAGAAAACGTCAAATCAGCTCCTGCTGTAGCCTCTTTCTACATGTCCAAAGCGGGAAAGAGTGCGTAGCTAGCAACACAATTTTTTTTACAAAAAGAAATAAAACATACCTGTCGCATATAAACAAAACAGGACAGGTTTCAGAAAACATCAGATCAGCTCCTGTTGTAGCCTACGCAAGAATTGGGACCCACATTAGACATAAGACACATTAGGAATGGATAAAATACATTACAGGGGCAGACAAAAATAAACACGTACTTCTTTCTGCATGTCCAAAGCGGGAAAGAGGCAGAAGTCAGGGGGGACATACGTTTTATAGCTACTAACAGGAAATGGCGTCACAACAAGGAGGGGCTACTATAAGCGTTTCCTGATGATATAATAAAATAAAATAACAATGTTGGCAATGAAAATAAAATAATAATAATAATCATGTGGTGATACTTTGTGTAATTATATAACGTTTTTTGGTTATGACGTTTTTAACCATGCTACACTGCCACCAGGGACCCTGGTCCACAGACTCATAACAGTTTAGTTTTATCCTGCCATTAGTGATCCTGGTACACAGACTCATACGAGTTTAGTTTTAGTTTTATCCTGCCAACATGGACCCTGGTACACAGACTCATACGAGTTTAGTTTTAGTTTTATCCTGCCACCAGTGATCCTGGTACACAGACTCATAAGAGTTTAGTTTTAGTTTTATCCTGCCACCAGTGATCCTGGTACACAGACTCATAAGTGTTTAGTTTTAGTTTTATCCTGCCACCAGGGATCCTGGTACACAAACTCATAAGTGTAGTTTTATCCTGACACCAGTGATCCTGGAACACTGACTCATAAGAATTTAGTTTTAGTTGTATCCTGCCACCAGGGACCCTGGTGCACAGACTCATACGAGTTTAGTTTTCGTTTTATCCTGCCACCAGTGATCCTGGTGCACAGACTCATACGAGTTTAGTTTTAGTTGTATCCTGCCACCAGGGACCCTGGTACACAGACTCATAAGAGTTTAGTTTTAGTTTTATCCTGCTGTGACCGGTGTACTTTTTCATTGCGTTGTGTAGGAAAGACAGGACAACTTCTCTCATGCATGAGATCTGTATTCTGTCGCATATAAACAAAACAGGACAGGTTTCAGAAAACGTCAGATCAGCTCCTGCTTTAGCCTCTTTCTACATGTCCAAAGCGGGAAAGAGTGCGTAGCTAGCAACACAATTTTTTTACAAAAAGAAATAAAACATACCTGTCGCATATAAACAAAACAGGACAGGTTTCAGAAAACGTCAGATCAGCTCCTGTTGTAGCCTACGCAAGAATTGGGACCCACATTAGACAAAAGACACATTAGGAATGGATAAAATACATTACAGGGGCAGACAAAAATAAACACGTACTTCTTTCTACATGTCCAAAGCGGGAAAGAGGCAGAAGTCAGGGGGGACATACGTTTTATAGCTACTAACAGGAAATGGCATCACAACAAGGAGGGGCTACTATAAGTGATTCCTGATGATATAATAAAATAAAATAACAATGTTTGCAATGAAAATAAAATAATAATAATAATCATGTGGTGATACTTTGTGTAATTATATAAAGTTTTTTGGTTATGACGTTTTTAACCATGCTACACTGCCACCAGGGACCCTGGTACACAGACTCATAAGAGTTTAGTTTTATCCTGCCATTAGTGATCCTGGTACACAGACTCATACGAGTTTAGTTTTAGTTTTATCCTGCCACCAGTGATCCTGGTACACAGACTCATAAGTGTTTAGTTTTAGTTTTATCCTGCCACCAGGGATCCTGGTACACAAACTCATAAGTGTAGTTTTATCCTGACACCAGTGATCCTGGAACACTGACTCATAAGAATTTAGTTTTAGTTGTATCCTGCCACCAGGGACCCTGGTACACAGACTCATACGAGTTTAGTTTTCGTTTTATCCTGCCACCAGTGATCCTGGTGCACAGACTCATACGAGTTTAGTTTTAGTTGTATCCTGCCACCAGGGACCCTGGTACACAGACTCATAAGAGTTTAGTTTTAGTTTTATCCTGCTGTGACCAGTGTACTTTTTCATTGCGTTGTGTAGGAAAGACAGGACAACTTCTCTCATGCATGGGATCTGTATTCTGTCACATATAAACAAAACAGGACAGGTTTCAGAAAATGTCAAATCAGCTCCTGCTGTAGCCTCTTTCTACATGTCCAAAGCGGGAAAGAGTGCGTAGCTAGCAACACAATTTTTTTACAAAAAGAAATAAAACATACCTGTCGCATATAAACAAAACAGGACAGGTTTCAGAAAACGTCAGATCAGCTCCGGTTGTAGCCTAAGCAAGAATACGGACCCACATTAGACAAAAGACACATTAGGAATGGATAAAATACATTACAGGGGCAGACAAAAATAAACACGTACTTCTTTCTACATGTCCAAAGCGGGAAAGAGGCAGAAGTCAGGGGGGACATACGTTTTATAGCTACTAACAGGAAATGGCATCACAACAAGGAGGGGCTACTATAAGCGTTTCCTGATGATATAATAAAATAAAATAACAATGTTGGCAATGAAAATAAAATAATAATAATAATCATGTGGTGATACTTTGTGTAATTATATAACGTTTTTTGGTTATGACGTTTTTAACCATGCTACACTGCCACCAGGGACCCTGGTACACAGACTCATAAGAGTTTAGTTTTATCCTGCCATTAGTGATCCTGGTACACAGACTCATTCGAGTTTAGTTTTAGTTTTATCCTGCCACCATGGACCCTGGTACACAGACTCATAAGAGTTTAGTTTCAGTTTTATCCTGCCACCAGTGATCCTGGTGCACAGACTCATACGAGTTTAGTTTTAGTTTTATCCTGCCACCAGGGACCCTGGTACACAGACTCATAAGAGTTTAGTTTTATCCTGCCATTAGTGATCCTGGTACACAGACTCATAAGAGTTTAGTTTTAGTTTTATCCTGCCACCAGGAATCCTGGTACACAGACTCTGTGAGTTTGGTTTTAGTTTTATCCTGCCACCAGTGATCCTGGTACACAGACTCATAAGAGTTTAGTTTTATCCTGCCACCAGGGATCCTGATACACAGACTCATAAGAGTTTAGTTTTAGTTCTATCCTGCCACCAGTGATCCTGGTGCACAGACTCTTACGAGTTTAGTTTTAGTTGTATCCTGCCACCAGGGACCCTGGTACACAGACTCATAAGAGTTTAGTTTTATCCTGCCATTAGTGATCTTGGTACACAGACTCATAAGAGTTTAGTTTTCGTTTTATCCTGCCACCAGTGATCCTGGTGCACAGACTCATACGAGTTTAGTTTTAGTTTTATCCTGCCACCAGGGACCCTGGTACACAGACTCATAAGAGTTTAGTTTTATCCTGCCATTAGTGATCTTGGTACACAGACTCATAAGAGTTTAGGTTTAGTTCTATCCTGCCACCATGGATCCTGGTACACAGACTCATAAGAGTTTAGTTTTAGTTTTATCCTGCCACCAGGGATCCTGGTACACAGACTCATAAGAGTTTAGTTTTATCCTGCCATTAGTGATCCTGGTGCACAGACTCATAAGAGTTTAGTTTTAGTTTTATCCTGCTGTGACCGGTGTACTTTTTCATTGCGTTGTGTAGGAAAGACAGGACAACTTCTCTCATGCATGAGATCTGTATTCTGTCGCATATAAACAAAACAGGACAGGTTTCAGAAAACGTCAGATCAGCTCCTGCTTTAGCCTCTTTCTACATGTCCAAAGCGGGAAAGAGTGCATAGCTAGCAACACAATTTTTTTACAAAAAGAAATAAAACATACCTGTCGCATATAAACAAAACAGGTCAGGTTTCAGAAAACGTCAGATCAGCTCCTGCTGTAGCCTACGCAAGAATTGGGACCCACATTAGACATAAGACACATTAGGAATGGATAAAATACATTACAGGGGCAGACAAAAATAAACACGTACCTCTTTCTACATGTCCAAAGCGGGAAAGAGGCAGAAGTCAGAGGGGACATACGTTTTATAGCTACTAACAGGAAATGGCGTCACAACAAGGAGGGGCTACTATAAGCGTTTCCTGATGATATAATAAAATAAAATAACAATGTTGGCAATGAAAATAAAATAATAATAATAATCATGTGGTGATACTTTGTGTAATTATATAACGTTTTTTGGTTATGACGTTTTTAACCATGCTACACTGCCACCAGGGACCCTGGTCCACAGACTCATAACAGTTTAGTTTTATCCTGCCATTAGTGATCCTGGTACACAGACTCATACGAGTTTAGTTTTAGTTTTATCCTGCCAACATGGACCCTGGTACACAGACTCATACGAGTTTAGTTTTAGTTTTATCCTGCCACCAGTGATCCTGGTACACAGACTCATAAGAGTTTAGTTTTAGTTTTATCCTGCCACCAGTGATCCTGGTACACAGACTCATAAGTGTTTAGTTTTAGTTTTATCCTGCCACCAGGGATCCTGGTACACAAACTCATAAGTGTAGTTTTATCCTGACACCAGTGATCCTGGAACACTGACTCATAAGAATTTAGTTTTAGTTGTATCCTGCCACCAGGGACCCTGGTACACAGACTCATACGAGTTTAGTTTTCGTTTTATCCTGCCACCAGTGATCCTGGTGCACAGACTCATACGAGTTTAGTTTTAGTTGTATCCTGCCACCAGGGACCCTGGTACACAGACTCATAAGAGTTTAGTTTTAGTTTTATCCTGCTGTGACCGGTGTACTTTTTCATTGCGTTGTGTAGGAAAGACAGGACAACTTCTCTCATGCATGGGATCTGTATTCTGTCACATATAAACAAAACAGGACAGGTTTCAGAAAATGTCAAATCAGCTCCTGCTGTAGCCTCTTTCTACATGTCCAAAGCGGGAAAGAGTGCGTAGCTAGCAACACAATTTTTTTACAAAAAGAAATAAAACATACCTGTCGCATATAAACAAAACAGGACAGGTTTCAGAAAACGTCAGATCAGCTCCGGTTGTAGCCTAAGCAAGAATACGGACCCACATTAGACAAAAGACACATTAGGAATGGATAAAATACATTACAGGG
The DNA here is from genome assembly GCF_029633865.1 of Lampris incognitus. Lineage (NCBI taxonomy): Eukaryota > Metazoa > Chordata > Actinopteri > Lampriformes > Lampridae > Lampris > Lampris incognitus. Next base: position 85,034,590 of record NC_079212.1, on the reverse strand, counting down.
GCAGACAAAAATAAACACGTACTTCTTTCTACATGTCCAAAGCGGGAAAGAGGCAGAAGTCAGGGGGGACATACGTTTTATAGCTACTAACAGGAAATGGCATCACAACAAGGAGGGGCTACTATAAGCGTTTCCTGATGATATAATAAAATAAAATAACAATGTTGGCAATGAAAATAAAATAATAATAATAATCATGTGGTGATACTTTGTGTAATTATATAACGTTTTTTGGTTATGACGTTTTTAACCATGCTACACTGCCACCAGGGACCCTGGTACACAGACTCATAAGAGTTTAGTTTTATCCTGCCATTAGTGATCCTGGTACACAGACTCATTCGAGTTTAGTTTTAGTTTTATCCTGCCACCATGGACCCTGGTACACAGACTCATAAGAGTTTAGTTTCAGTTTTATCCTGCCACCAGTGATCCTGGTGCACAGACTCATACGAGTTTAGTTTTAGTTTTATCCTGCCACCAGGGACCCTGGTACACAGACTCATAAGAGTTTAGTTTTATCCTGCCATTAGTGATCCTGGTACACAGACTCATAAGAGTTTAGTTTTAGTTCTATCCTGCCACCAGGGATCCTGGTACACAGACTCATAAGAGTTTAGTTTTAGTTTTATCCGGCCACCAGGGACCCTGGTACACAGACTCATAAGAGTTTAGTTTTAGTTTTATCCTGCCACCAGTGATCCTGGTACACAGACTCATAAGAGTTTAGTTTTAGTTTTATCCTGCCACCAGGGATCCTGGTACACAGACTCATACGAGTTTGGTTTTAGTTTTATCCTGCCACCAGGGATCCTGGTACACAGACTCATAAGTGTTTAGTTTTAGTTTTATCCTGCCACCAGGGACCCTGGTACACAGGCTCATAAGAGTTTAGTTTTATCCTGCCATTAGTGATCCTGGTACACAGACTCATACGAGTTTAGTTTTAGTTTTATCCTGCCATCAAGGACCCTTTTACACAGACTCATAAGAGTTTAGTTTTAGTTTTATCCTGCCACCGGTGATCCTGGTAAACAGACTCATACGAGTTTGGTTCTAGTTTTATCCTGCCTCCAGTGATCCTGGTACACAGACTCATAAGAGTTTAGTTTTCGTTTGATCCTGCCACCAGTGATCCTGGTGCACAGACTCATACGAGTTTAGTTTTAGTTTTATCCTGCCACCAGGGATCCTGGTACACAAACTCATAAGAGTAGTTTTATACTGCCATTAGTGATCTTGGTACACTGACTCATAAGAGTTTAGTTTTAGTTTTAGTTTTATCCTGCCACCAGTAATCCTGGTACACAGACTCATAAGAGTTTAGTTTTATCGTGCCACCAGGGATCCTGGTACACAGACTCATAAGAGTTTAGTTTTCGTTTTATCCTGCCACCAGTGATCCTGGTGCACAGACTCATACGAGTTTAGTTTTAGTTTTATCCTGCCACCGGGGACCCTGGTACACAGACTCATAAGAGTTTAGTTTTATCCTGCCATTAGTGATCCTGGTACACAGACTCATAAGAGTTTAGTTTTAGTTCTATCCTGCCACCAGGGATCCTGGTACACAGACTCATAAGAGTTTAGTTTTAGTTTTATCCTGCCACCAGGGACCCTGGTACACAGACTCATAAGAGTTTAGTTTTCGTTTTATCCTGCCACCAGTGATCCTGGTACACAGACTCATACGAGTTTAGTTTTAGTTTTATCCTGCCACCAGGGATCCTGGTGCACAGACTCATACGAGTTTAGTTTTAGTTTTATCCTGCCACCAGGGATCCTGGTACACAAACTCATAAGAGTAGTTTTATCCTGCCATTAGTGATCCTGGTACACAGGCTCATACGAGTTTAGTTTTCGTTTCATCCTGCCACCAGTGATCCTGGTGCACAGACTCATACGAGTTTAGTTTTAGTTTTATCCTGCCACCGGGGACCCTGGTACACAGACTCATAAGAGTTTAGTTTTATCCTGCCATTAGTGATCCTGGTACACAGACTCATAAGAGTTTAAATTTTAGTTTTATCCTGCCACCAGTGATCCTGGTACACAGACTCATAAGAGTTTAGTTTTAGTTTTATCCTGCCACCAGGGATCCTGGTACACAGACTCATACGAGTTTGGTTTTAGTTTTATCCTGCCACCAGGGATCCTGGTACACAGACTCATAAGTGTTTAGTTTTAGTTTTATCCTGCCACCAGGGACCCTGGTACACAGGCTCATAAGAGTTTAGTTTTATCCTGCCATTAGTGATCCTGGTACACAGACTCATACGAGTTTAGTTTTAGTTTTATCCTGCCACCAGGAACCCTGGTACACAGACTCATAAGAGTTTAGTTTTAGTTTTATCCTGCCACCAAGGATCCTGGTACACAGGCTCATAAGAGTTTAGTTTTAGTTTTATCCTGCCATCAAGGACCCTTTTACACAGACTCATAAGAGTTTAGTTTTAGTTTTATCCTGCCACCGGTGATCCTGGTACACAGACTCATACGAGTTTGGTTCTAGTTTTATCCTGCCTCCAGTGATCCTGGTACACAGACTCATAAGAGTTTAGTTTTATCCTGCCATTAGTGATCCTGGTACACAGACTCATAAGAGTTTAGTTTTAGTTTTATCCTGCCACCAGTGATCCTGGTACACAAACTCATAAGAGTTTAGTTTTAGTTCTATCCTGCCACCAGGGATCCTGGTACACAGACTCATAAGAGTTTAGTTTTAGTTTTATCCTGCCACCAGTGATCCTGGTACACAGACTCATAAGAGTTTAGTTTTAGTTTTATCCTGCCACCAGGGACCCTGGTACACAGACTCATAAGAGTTTAGTTTTAGTTTTCTCCTGCCACCAGGGACCCTGGTATACAGACCCATAAGTGTTTATTTTTAGTTTTATCCTGCCACCAGGAACCCTGGTACACAGACTCATATGAGTTTAGTTTTAGTTTTATCCTGCCACCAGGGACCCTGGTGCACAGACTCATAAGAGTTTAGTTTTAGTTTTATCCTGCCACCAGGGACCCTGGTACACAGACCCATAAGTGTTTAGTTTTAGTTTTATCCTGCCACCAGGGACCCTGGTACACAGAGTCATCAGAGTTTAGTTTTAGTTTTACCCTGCCACCAGGGATCCTGGTGCACAGACTCATAAGAGTTTAGTTTTAGTTTTATCCTGCCACCAGGGACCCTGGTACACAGACGCATAAGTGTTTAGTTTTAGTTTTATCCTGCCACCAGGGATCCTGGTACACAGACTCATAAGAGTTTAGTTTTATCCTGCCACCAGGGACCCTGGTACACAGACGCATAAGTGTTTAGTTTTAGTTTTATCCTGCCACCAGGGATCCTGGTACACAGGCTCATAAGAGTTTAGTTTTAGTTTTATCCTGCCATCAAGGACCCTTTTACACAGACTCATAAGAGTTTAGTTTTAGTTTTATCCTGCCACCGGTGATCCTGGTACACAGACTCATACGAGTTTGGTTCTAGTTTTATCCTGCCTCCAGTGATCCTGGTACACAGACTCATAAGAGTTTAGTTTTATCCTGCCATTAGTGATCCTGGTACACAGACTCATAAGAGTTTAGTTTTAGTTTTATCCTGCCACCAGTGATCCTGGTACACAAACTCATAAGAGTTTAGTTTTAGTTCTATCCTGCCACCAGGGATCCTGGTACACAGACTCATAAGAGTTTAGTTTTAGTTTTATCCTGCCACCAGGGATCCTGGTACACAGACTCATAAGAGTTTAGTTTTAGTTTTATCCTGCCACCAGGAACCCTGGTACACAGACTCATATGAGTTTAGTTTTAGTTTTATCCTGCCACCAGGGACCCTGGTGCACAGACTCATAAGAGTTTAGTTTTAGTTTTATCCTGCCACCAGGGACCCTGGTACACAGACCCATAAGTGTTTAGTTTTAGTTTTATCCTGCCACCAGGGACCCTGGTACACAGAGTCATCAGAGTTTAGTTTTAGTTTTACCCTGCCACCAGGGATCCTGGTGCACAGACTCATAAGAGTTTAGTTTTAGTTTTATCCTGCCACCAGGGACCCTGGTACACAGACGCATAAGTGTTTAGTTTTAGTTTTATCCTGCCACCAGGGATCCTGGTACACAGACTCATAAGAGTTTAGTTTTATCCTGCCACCAGGGACCCTGGTACACAGACTCATAAGAGTTTAGTTTTATCCTGCCACCAGGGATCCTGGTACACAGACTCATACGAGTTTAGTTTTAGTTTTCCTCTAAATCGTAGCCCGAGGCTGGTCTTCAGTACAAGCTACAAGTCCTTCAGCACATCACGGCACCTTTAATCCCTCCTTTGATGGAACTCTGTGTGTGTGTGTGTGTGTGTGTGTGTGTGTGTGTGTGTGTGTGTGTGTGTGTGTGTGTGTGTGTGTGTCTGTGTGTGTGTATGTGTGTCTGTGTGTGTGTGTGACAGAGAAAGAGAGCCAGTAAGAGAGTGGGTGAGTGAAAATTATTAGATAAAACAGACAGACAGACAGACAGACAGACAGACAGGTAGACAGACAAGCAGGTAAACAGGGTTTAAGGGGGGAGGCTTTAATACTAAATGAGAAGGTGTCTACTAAATGCCTCCATTAGGCCTGACACTTGACCTCTGTGTTGAGCCTGGAGCGACAGGGCTGACCCCATTCTCGACCCAGAGACCGCCGTACCCACAGGGTTGGCTCCACATAATGACAACATTGTGTGGTTTATCAAGCATCGCCATCACCAGAGTCATAACCATTAGCACACCTAAAACTAAACTTACTTATTTTATTCCTTGAATGTTTAAGATTTAACTACTGCTACTGTGTTTTTTGTGTATTTACGGTCGTTCTGTTTTTAACTGACCCAACAATACAACAGGTTGTCTGTATTCCAGTTATCAAATGTATTGTAGTCATTAAATACTGATGTTTTATGGAGCGAGGTACATTTGCAGTCATAAACAGAAAGTTTTACATGGTAAGAGGGTGCATGAAATACAGATTCCTAGTTCATGTGGATGGAGAGAAGGGATCGTGTTATTTGTGGCTGGCAATGCCCATGTGTGTTCTGTCTAACGCTGTCTGTGTGAAAGAGAACACACATTTTAAGGTAAACGTTTTCACTGTCTAACATGTTCTGCCTTGTGTGTAATCCCTTCATATTTTTTGGTTTGGTCCAAATTTGGTTGCATTGTTCTGTAACTTTACTGAGCAGACAGACAGACAGACAGACAGACAGACAGAAGGACAGAGACAGACAGACTGACAGACAGAAGGACAGGCAGACAGACAGAAGGACAGATGGACTTTGTGTCAGTGAACTTCAGAAAACAGAGCTGAATAGAGATTGTCTTGCATGTCAACCTCCTTATTGTGCAAGTCTTAAGTTGTCAGGTTGCATCAAGAATCTATTCGATATTATAGTCCTACTGACAGCAGTTATAAAAAGGGGAATGACAAAAGAAACAAAAAGAGGCTAGATTCATATCTATGCAGAAAACCAAATTCACTGGAAGTTATCCCCCAGAGGTACTTAACGTTCTCCAACACTGAAAGATTGACGCAACAGAGGGAAGTGACTTTCAAAAAGAATCAAGGGCCTGAAAGTACCCAACAATGAGCTTGAGATAAGAAAGGCAGAGTTTGCTGGAGCACGGAGGGTTACTGAGGAAGAGCAGACAAAGATTCGAAGAGGAAACACCGAGGGCAGTCTGACAGGACGCAGAAGTGGGACAGGCTAAGCTAACTGCTAGCCCATGCAGACCGGCAGTTCTGACAGTCATCCTGGCTTGCGTTTGTTCTGGACAGTGAATTTTTTTTTTTTGGTTTGGATATATGTGTTAGTTTGGATATATGTGTGTTCTTGTAGTTTTTGCTGTGTTTTTGTCTTTGTGTTGCACTGCTGTTGGCTGGGGGAAACCATGTTTCGTTTCATTTCGTGTGCGCAAGTGCATGAAATATAATGACAAAGGGTTCCTGATTCCTGGTCATTTTGATTAAACGTAACATTTTTAACTGAAAAGTAATGAAATCATTGTCATGAAAATCTGTTGTGTATTCTACTTTCATAAACTGGCATACCGTATTTCCCGGACTAAAAGTTGCACCGCAGTATCTCACTCAGCAAAAAACCGTGTGAGGAAAAAACCTGTCACTTCAGTGTATAAGTCGCATTTACATGGTGGTACAGTATAGAGCCCTGCGTGAGACTGTTTTCTTTATCGTGCTCCCATAATGTGGGTGTTACGCTCCTGCCTGCAACCCCCAAACATTCTTACCAGTCACGCCTGCACAATAGAGTTCCATTGAATCTGTGTCCTCTCCCATCCCGCAGGGGAAACACATCATTTAACTGTGTAGTATTAATAAAGAGATGCATACCTGTCGGTAATAACATAGCGAAATTACGTTCTAGTGCATAATTACATTCTTACTAGTGCATCTCATCTCATCATCAGCTGCTTCTCCGGGGTCGGGTCATAGTGGCAGCAAGCTAAGTAGGGCGCTCCAGACGTCCCTCTCCCCAGCAATGCCCTCCAGCTCCTCCTGGGGGATCCCAATGAGTTCTTAGGCCAGATTGGACATGTAGTCCCTCCAGTGAGTTCTGGGTCTACCCCAGGGTTTCCTCCCAGTTTGCCGTGCCCAAGAAACCTCCAAAGGAAGGCGCCCAAGAGGCATCCTAATCAGTTGCCCGAACCACCTCAACTGGCTCCTTTCAACGCGAAGGAGCAGCAGCTCTACGCCAAGCTCCCTCCGGATGTCTGAGCTGCTCACCCTATCTCTAAGGCTGATCCCAGACACCCTACGGAGGAAACTCATTTCAGCCACTTCTATCCGCGATCTCACCCTTTCGGTCGCTACCCAAAGCTCATGACCATAGGTGAGGGTTGGAACAAAGATTGACTGGTGAATTGAGAGCTTTGCCTTCCAGCTCAGCTCCCTCTTCACCACAATGGTCCAGTACAACATCCGCATTACTGCGGATGCTGCACCAATCCGCCTGTCAATCTCGCGTTCCGTCTTACCCTCACTCGTGAACAAGACCCCGAGATACTTGAACTCCTTCTGTTGAGGCAACAACTCATCCCCAACCCGCAGGGAGCAACATTTTCTGGTAGAGAACCATGGCCTGAGGCTTGGAGGTGCTGGCTCTCATCCCAGCCACTTCACACTCCGCTGCAAACTGCCCCAGTGTGCGCTGGAGGTCGCAATGACTTACTAGTGCAATAATTAGTTATTGTAGTGCAATAAGTATACATATTCTAGGGCAAAATTACATTGTCTTCATTTATTTTACTCATGATTTTAGAACATGTTTTGTTAGCTGTGGTGGTTTGTTTTGCTGAGGATGTTTTGTTTTGTTTTGTTTCAAAGAAGGTTGAATCAGTTCATCTGGACACAACGTTTTTTGATTTCTTTGATTTTCTTACCTGGATTATTGAGCATGCCTCAAGACATTTATTTTCTTTGGTTTCCCTCTGTCTTTTAATGCACTGATCAGCACTGTATTCTATACAATGATAAAGAAAGGCTTTCTATTCTATTCTCTTCTATGTCAGCAAAGCCAGTCATATGGCCAATGTCTCAAAGAGCAACACATTTCTGGATAGTACCTTGTTTAATATGAGCAGGAAGAAGTGCTTTATCTCTGAAGGAGAGCTTACTTTTACTGGGGAGAATGGAACAGGTCTATCGCCTCAACCCAGAGGTGCCACATTTGTGATCAATACCTTTGCACATTTGTCATAACTAACAAAGGCCAGTTCATTTCCATCTTTGTCAATAACAACTGAGAAATTTTCCAATTGTCAGACTTGCCTTGCTTTTGTTTTGTTTTGTAATGGCCTGCTTTGATCTTCTTTTCAACTTCATTTGTTGACTCCATCCTTCTGATTAGTGCTAGCCAGATGACTTCATCCTTCTGGATAGCACTAGCTAAATGACTCCATCCTTCTGGTTAGCGCTAGCTAAATGACTCCATCCTTATGGTTACTGCTAGCTAAATGACTCCATCCTTCTGATTAGTGCTAGCTAAATGACTCCATCCTTCTGGTTAGCGCTAGCTAAATCCCGGGACCCACAGTTTGTTTTTTGACTGCCCCCTCCCTCCCGCAGCAAAGTTAAAACCGCCTGCTCCCACGAGATTTGTGTTAGGTCCCGCGGGACCCACGGGATTCCAATCCAAATGCAGTAGCTGTTTTCAGTTACGTCACAAGATTAAACAGCGCCTTCTAGTGGCCTTAGTTGAAACGCAGTGTGTTCGTCCGACAAAATGACATTGTATAAATCATTTTGGAATACAAGTCGCAGGACCAGCCAGATGCATAAAAAACAGTGATTTATAGTCCGGGAAATAGGGTAGTTTATAAGACAAATGAGAAATTAAAAAGCTGACAGACACTTTCTTAATGTGAAAAACACAGGCCATGCTCATCTTCTGTTACACAGGCCCCAATCAAAAAAAATGTCCCCTTTTTCTTCCTTGAATTTATGACAAAGACGTTCACTGCCATAATATTCTGGGAGACCTGCCTCTATCCAGCGTGTGGAAAACATAGAACAGCTCATGAAATGAGTCTGCCAAGCAATGAAAATGATTGAGCATGCAGTCAGAAATCAGGCCTGAGACTGAGCTCTGACTCACTGGCCCTGCACTCAGACTTGTGTCTGTGTGTGTGTGTGTGTGTGTGTGTGTGTGTTTAGAACTTGAAGCTGTGTGACTTGTGTTTAGAACTTGAAGCTAAAGATGAAAATTAGGTTGATGCTTCTTGGAGAACCAATTAGTTCCCTCTTATATGAACCAAGGACAGCTGGCACTGAGTGCTTTCCATTTGTTTTCCGGGTAAGCACTTATTATTTCAGATATCGCCTGTTTTATTTGTCCCACTGTTTCTTCTCATTTCTCTGCCTTGGATACTTAAATAGGGTTAGAAGTTTGTTACTTAGGAAACAAATTTAAATATATTGACATTGTTCATGGCCTTGATGAAAAGTGTGAATGTAAATCCATAGCACTTTTCAGGCTTTGAGAAGGGAGAACATCATTTTAGTTATCCATGTTCCTTGGAAACGTGTGTGTGTGTGTGTGTGTGTGTGTGTGTGTATGTGTGTGTGTGATGGCCTGGCGGCCTGTCCAGGGTGTCTCCTCGCCTGCCGCCCAATGACTGCTGGGATAGGCTCCATCATCCCCGCAACGCTGAGAGCAGCATAAGTGGTTCAGATAATGGATGGATGATATATATATAATAAGACAAATATATAATAATAAAAAATGTATGATAAAAAATAACAAACAAATAAAACATATCTCTAGCCCATCATCCCTATAGAGTCCGACATTGATGTCTAGGTCCTGTAATTGAGATAACAAATATATTCCAATTAGTTGACAAATTTCTGCCCCGTTGAAGCTGCCCAT